>NW_025893638.1:14413-314413 GCF_002878395.1 Capsicum annuum | reverse complement strand
GACCATGCAGATCATCTTAAAATTTTCCTACAAACTCTTAGAGATCATCAGTTGTTTGCCAAATTCAACAAGTGTGAATTTTTGCTAAGGTCCATAGCTTTTCTGGGTCATATTATTTCAACTGAAGGCATTAGAGTTGATCCCCAGAAGACAGAAGTTGTAAGAAATTGTCCTAGACCTATCTCTCCATCTAACATTAGGAGTTTCTTGGGTCTAGCTGGCTATTACCACTATTTTGTTAAAGGTTTTTCTTCTATTGCATCTCCTATGACCTAGTTGACCCAAAAGAAAGTTAAATTCCTTTGGTCGAATTCCTGTGAGAAGAGTTTTTAGGAGTTAAAGACTCGACTCACCTCAGCCCCTATGTTGACTTTTCCTGATGATACGGATGGTTTTGTTTGTGTATTATGATGCCTCTAGAGTTGGTTTAGGTTGTGTGTTGATGTAGAGAGGTAAGGTTATAGACTATGCCTCTACATAGTTGAAGCCACATGAAAAGAACTACCCAACACATGATCTTGAATTAGCTGTTGTGGTTTTTACTTTGAAAATATGGTGACACTATCTGTATGGTGTTCATGTTGATGTGTTTATGAACCACAAAAGCTTGCAATATGTTTTCTCTCAAAGGGAGTTGAATCTTCACTAGAGAAGATGGTTAGAGTTGCTAAAGGATTGTGATATGAGCGTGTTGTACCAACTAGTCAAGGCCAAGGTAGTGGTAGATATCCTTAGCAGATTATCTATGGGTAGTGTTGCTCATGTAGAGAAAGGTAAGAAAGAGTTAGCTTGTGATGTGCATTGACTGGCTAGATTGGGTATTAGGTTGCTTGATTCTGCTGTGGGGAATATTTTGGTTCAGAGTAGTTTTGAATCCTCTTTAGTTTTAGAAGTAAAGGAGAAGCAAGACTCGGATGCAAGTTTTGTCAAACTGAAGGAGTCAGTTAAGTACCAAAAGGTAGAGGTTTTCTCCCAAGGGGGAGATGGGATGTTGAGATTGCATGATAGATTGTGTGTTCCTTGTGTTGATGATCAGAGGCGGAGAATTATGGCTGAAGTACATCGCGCACACTATTCTATTCATCCCAGCGCTACCAAGATGTACCGCAATTTGCGAAAAATCTATTAGTGGAGTGGCATGAAGAAGGATATAGCAGAAAGTTGGCAAAGTGTACGACGTGGAAACAAGTTAAGGTAGAGTACCAGAGACCTGGTAGTGTAATACAAGAATTTGGTATACCCACTTGGAAGTGGGAAGAGGTGAATATGGATTTCGTGACTGGTTTACCTTTTTTGCATCATCACCGTGATTCTATTTAGGTTATTATAGACAGGCTAACTAAGTCAGCGTATTTCTTGCCCGTGCATAGATCCTGCACAGCTCAGGATTATGTTAGATTATATATTCGGGAGTTGGTTAGGTTGCATGGAGTTCCCTTGTCTATCATCTCAGATAGGGGTACTCAGTTTACTTCTCAGTTTTAGAGGGAGTTCCAGAAGTGTCTTGGTACCCAAGTTCATTTGAGTTCCACTTTTCATCCGCAGATAGATGATCAGGATGAGAGGACCATCCAAACTTTGAAGGATATATTGAGAGCATATGCTCTTGACTTCAAAGGTAGTTGGGATGAGCATTTACTATTGATTGAGTTTGCGAATAACAATAGTTACCATGCTAGTATCAAGATGGCACCATACCAGCCTTGTTTGAAGATATTTCATTCGATATTTTAGACCACCAGATCCGTAGACTGAGGAACAAAAAGGTTTCCTTGATCAAAGTGTTGTGGTGAAACCAGTCAGTTGAGGGTGCTACTTGTGAATCCGAGTTAGATATGAGATCCAAGTACCCACACATATTCTCCACAAGTTTAGATCAAGTTGAAGGTATCATTCTTTCATAATTCAGCCCCTTTCTAATCAAAGTTGTAGTTATATAGCTATTCTTAAAATAAGTTCTTGTATTCTGCGAAGTATTCAAGAGTTTAGAATGATGGAGAGTCCATTTAGAAAGTTTCTTCAGCTATGCATACTCAGTTTCCTTTGTACTCTTAGCTTGATGAACGTTATTCGAGGATGAATATTCTTGAGGGGGAGATATTGTAATACCCTCGACTTTTCCTTAAGCTTAATTTTGTCAATAAAAGGCTAAGGAATGACTTCCTAAGTGTGTAAAATTTAAACCATATAGAATTTTTATAATTTCAACTTTTTATCAAGTAAGAAATTTAATTAGCTTTCCAACGATATATGATCCACCCAAATCTGATAGCCGGGTAAGAAGTTATGACTAATTTAAGTCCTAGTCGTAAAACCTCATCATTTTAGTGTTTGTCACATCGTGGAGACGACCTATTTGACAATTGTCAATTACTAGTGGAACTCTGTGATAGATGCATGTCGCGCTGAATTTCCAGGTCCCAACCAGTGGGACAACGTGATAGCACCGCATCGCAATGACCCCCAAAATCCTATTTGTCAAATTCAAGTAAGCCACTGCGATAGTGGCGCATCGCAGTGGGGGTTTTCCAGTTCAATTTTTCCAGCTTGGTACAAAATTTAAAAAGGGGTACTTTGGACTTTTTCCAAGCCTTTTAAACCGTACAAACATCAGATTTGAAGTCATTCTAAGCATCATATGAGGTTTTCTTAAGATTTCTCTCAAACAAAAACCCTAAGTGCCCAAAACCTCTTCCAAGGATCTCAAAAATTCACCATAGATTTACCAAGTTGAGTCAAGATTTAAGGTTCCCAAGTCAAGGGCTTCAAGAACCCTCATCCAAAAGTACGAGAAAGAGTCTCAAGCAAGTTTATTCATCCAAGTTCATAACTTAAGGTATGTGAGGTTTGAGCAAGAACACTCATTTTATTCTTGTGCCCAAAGATTTGATTTTTATAAATGAATTTCATCTTTTTACAAGTGGGTCTATACCTAAATTATATTATTTTGAGAATCTAAATTGATAAGTTTTTCAACTTTTAAATTGCATAATTATTTTGTTTATTTATGATTTGAATTGATATTCATGCTATAAATTCCACATTTCTATATTGATGTGATATTTTCAAGGGTTTTGAGATTAGTGTCATGAATTAAGCTTTATCGTGAAATTGTGATCCTTTAAGAATATACATGCCTTAAGTCTAAGATTGAATTGTTGATACTTTCTAAAGTGTTTCAAGAAGTGTATTGATATTTCCATTCTATTAAAGTTTTAAAGCTTATTGGTGATAGTCTGCCAAAGTTTCAAGAAAAGAGTTAATTTTAATACTAAGCTAAAAAAGAAAATCCACACCATTTGATTTAAGATAAAAGGAAGCATAGTTGGCTTCTATTGCATATTTCTGAGTTGTTTAAGATGGATTTTTCTTAGACGTTCTAAGCTTAAGTAAGAGAGTAGTATTTAGCATGAGTTGGGCTTGACTCCAAGGTCTCATGCCCCAGAACTATGATCCACCATAGGTTTCTGAATTTCCCCAAGTGGGTTAGGATAGTGATCATTAAAAGTTAAGGTTCTACTCCGATGGAAAGGATAGAACAGCTCTCCGCAACGTGGGCAAGACGTTGGACTCCATGTAAGCTCACATGGTTTATATCGGTTAGAAGAAACTCCCAAGTGTTCCAAGGTTTCTAGATTCTCAAGTCTTAACGTTCTTAAGGTTTCATGTCCTTGAGTTTCAAAGAAGTTCCCTTTTTTAAAAATACTAAAGTGCATATTCTAAAAGTTGTTGCTTTAAGAGTTCAACTAGTTTAAAAGCTTAAGATCAAGAAAGAATATAGATTTAGCATAAAGTGGAATGGCTCACATGATTTATACTACATGTTTCATTATTCATGATTCATGAGAGTTTTATTTAAGCTATGTGAGTCATCTATAATACCATGTATGTTTTCTATAAAGATTTTTTGTATTGATATGTAATTGCATACACCTCCATATACTCTGTACATTCCCAAGTGCTAATCTGCATATATATCTGTGTGCTACATTATCTCATAATGTAGGTTCAGGTGCTTAGTCCCAGCAGCGTCAGTGATCACGAGTACCTTTATCTACATCTCCATTGTGGTTAGTCCTCATGGTTCGAGGGCCTATCTCCAGCCACTTCAGTATTTTTAGTAGTTGTTCTACTATTTTCAATTCAGTCTGAGTCAGTTGGGGATCTGTCCCAATGGCTCTCTGGTTTGTTTAGTAGTAGAGGCTTTGTCAGACTAGATGGTTAGTATGTTTAGATTTGTAGTACTTTGTTACTTTTACAGTACCTATTCAGATTTCTTTTAGACATAATATGAAATGATTCCTTATTTTGCTCTCATTATCTTTAAGTAAGCTTTATACTAAGTAGCAGGCTCAAAGGTTAGCTTGGGGCTACTTGTAGCCTTAAGCACCGTGTGATGCTTCGGGATAGGATTTCGGGGCATTACATTGCCGATCTAAGATCCTTATTGGGATCTCCTCATAGGACAAAGAGTCTGAGATACTAACATCTTCCGAGGGGAAATCCAAGGAAGGATCACCCACACATTTCCGCAACATAGAGACTAAGAAAACCGGGTAAATGGTGTCCATACTAGAAGGCAACTCCAATTCATAAGCAACATTGCCAACCCTTTTCACAATTAAATAGGTACCGACATATCAGGGACTAAGATTCCCCCTTTTCCAAACTGCATCACTCCTTTCATGGGAGATACTTTCAAAAATACCCAATCACCCACATTAAACTCTAAGTCTCTACGACTCACATTCGCATAGGACTTTTAGAGACTTTGAGCGGTTTTCAATCTATTATGAATCACATGCTCCTTCTCTAAGTCTTGGTGAACTAAATTGGGACCAATAAACTTACCCTCAGCAAATTTGTACCACCCAATAGAGGATCGACATCTCCTACCATACAATGCCTCAAAAGGTGTCATACCAATACTAGAGTGGTAACTATTATTATAGGCGAACTCAATGAAAGGCAAGTGGTCATACAAAATACCACCATAATCAATCACACAAGCCCGCAACATATCTTTTAATATTTGGATAGTCCTGTCCACTTGTCCATCCGTTTGCGGGTGGAATGCGGTACTAAGGAACACTTAGTTCCAAAACCTCTTTGGAATGACTTCCAAAAGTGGGATGAAAATGGAGAACCACGATCCGATATAATAGACATAGAGCACCGTGCAACTTTACAATCTCTGAAAGATACAACTTAGCATAATCTTCAACCAAGAAATTAGGTCTCACAGGCAAGAAATGGGTAGACTTGGTCATTCTATCAATAATGATACAAATCGAATCATATTGATTCCAAGATCTAGGAAGACCGGTAACAAAATTCATACTAATTGCCTCCCACTTCCACTCAGGAAACACAACTTCTTGGTACAAACCTCCGAGCCTCATGTGCTCAACTTTCATTTATTGACACACCATACACTTGGCCATATAGTTAGCCTTATCTCCTTTCATATTACTCCACCAATAAAACTCTCTAAGGTTATGATACATCATGGTAGTATCGGGATAAATATCATAACGGGCTCCATGAGCCTCGGCCATGACCCTTTTCCTCAATCCATCAACGTCAGGAACACCTAGTCTACTTTGATACCTCAAGATACCATCACCATCAATCACAAAGTCTGCAACTTCGTGTTGACCAATATTACTCTTGATCTTTATCAAGTTGAGGTCCAATACTTTCTTCTACTTTATCCCACATAAGAGATAATTGAGATACTGGATGCAAAAACACTTCACCATCCTCGGAGTTTGCAAGCCGAACTCCAAGATTTGCCAAATGGTGAATATCTATCACTAATTCCCACTTATCCTCATCAACATAGGCCACACTGCCCATAGACAGTCTCCTAAGAGCATCGGTGGCTACATTCATCTTACCGAGATGGTAATGAATACTCATATCATAGTCTTTCAATAGCTCATGCGACCTTCTTTGCCAGATATTCAACTTCTTTTAATTAAACACATATTGAAGGCTCTGATGATCAGAAAAGATATCGACATAAACACTATAAAGATAATTCCACCAAATCTTCAAAGCAAAGACCATGGCTAATAACTCGAAGTCATGGGTGGGGTAGTTGTTCTCATGAACTTTCAATTGCCTAGAAGCATAAACCACCACCCTACCACGTTGCATCAACACGCAACCAACACCGACAAAAGAAGCATCACCATACACCACAAAACTATTACTACCCTCGAGCAAGGTCAAAACTAGAGTCGAAGTCAATTTATCTTTCAATTTCTTAAAACTACCCTCACACGCATAAGACCACAAGAACTTGACCCTCTTTTGGTTCAACTTGGTCAACGAGGAAGTTATCGTGGAGAAAGTCTCAACAAACCTTGTATAATAACTGGCTAAACCCAAGAAACTCCAAATATCGATTCGAGTTGTAGGTCTAGGATCCTTCTTAATCATCATAACCTTTTGGGGATCTACCATAATCCCTTCACTAGAGATGACATGACTAAGAAAAGAAATGACTTTCAACCAAAACTCGCACTTTGAGAACTTGGCATACAAATGATGATCCTTCAAAGTTTGAAATACGGGACGAAGGTGATCTACATGATCCGCCTCACTCTTAGAATAAACTAAAATATCCTCAATAGAGACAATGACAAACATGTCTAAGAAAGGACAAAAGACCCTATTCATCAAATCCATAAATGGCGTTGGGGCATTGGGTCAACCCAAAGGACATAACAAGAAACTCATAGTGACCATACTGGGTTCTAAAGACAGCTTAGGGATATCTGCATCCCTAATCTTAAGCTGATGATAACCCAATCTAAGATTCATCATAGAGAAACACTTTGCACCCTTAAGTTGATCAAACAAATCATAGATCCTAGGAAGAGGATATTTATTCTTTATGGTAACTTTGTTCAAATGACGATATCAATGCACATATGAAGGGAACTATCCTTCTTGTGCACGAACAACATAGGAGCAACCCATGGAGACACACTAGGGCGGATAAAATCTTTATCTAAGAGGTCTTTCAATTTCTCTTTAAGCTCTTCTAGCTCCACCGAAGCCATTCTATAAGGAAGGATGGAAGTCGAACGAATGTTCGAATCAAAATCAATGCCAAAATTAATTTACACCAGAAATATCATCGGGAAACATTTCGGGAAACTCATTAACCACAGGGACAAATTCTAGGGAAAGCTCTTCCAAGTTAGAATCTTTAACTCAGACCACTTGATACAAACACCCCTTCGCAATAATCTTTCAAGATTTAAGATAAAAAATGAATCTTCCCTTAGGACTAGAGAACCACCTTCCCATACAATGACCATCTTATTAGGGAATTTGAACATAACCTTACGTGTTCGACAATCTAAGGAAGCATAGAAAGAGTGAAACCAATCCATCCCTAGAATGATATCAAAATCAACCATATGTAACTCTATCAAGTTAACAAGATTGTCTCTACCACCGAAAGATATCACACATCCCCTATAGACTCTTGTAACAACCATAGAGTATCCCACCATAGTAGAGATAGAAAAGGGGATCGATAGACTTTTGGGACCACAATCAAGATGCACAGCCACATACGGGGTTACATAAGAAAGATTAGACCCTAGATAAAGCAAACAATACACATCACGGGAGAAAAGTCTCAACATACCCATGATAACATTGGGGGATGCCTCAGAATTTGGGTGAGTAGCTAGTGCCTACAAGTGGTTCTGGACAATACAGGTGCCAAAACAGATACAAAGGCAAACATAGCACCCTTTTGTGTAGGAGGAGGTGGAGTAGTAATAGGGGCCCTATTGGCCCAAGAAGTTGTTAAAGAGGGATGCTCACATTGCATGTGCCCAACCTGACTATATTGAAAACATCGATTTCTCCCTTTCTTACACTGATCATGATGACTCTGACCATAGAATCTGCAAGAAGGGAAGGTGAAGCTGACTGAGCACCGGTAGTCTGGAATTGGGCACTCTGTACTCAAAACCTACCACTAAACTGCGGTTATATCAAGGGACTTTACCCTTTCATTAGCCAACAACCAAGGTTATCAATTCCATCACACATGGTTCATAATTCCTTTAACACATCATTCATTATTCATCCATATTCCCCTAGTTCAATACATTAACAACATATGACTAGACAACTTACTTAGATATTTTCACAAATACCTTGGGTTCATACTTTCAATAAGGTTATTTCCATAGTATATATTATCAAGATTAAGGTTACTCAAGACCCTCATGTTAATCCACATACAACAAGAACCCATACATGCAGTTCATCAACAATATCACATATAAACATAATTTTAAGCAAGATTTAACATCATACATATTTAGGAAAGAAAACCCTTTTCATTTAATTTCAAAACTACCATGTACACTTACTAATTCAAGTGTGAAATACATAGGTTTAGAGATATTTCAAGATGGGAAGAGATACATGCCTTAAACAAGATGACACACCAACAAGCTTGGATCCTTCTTGCCACTAGATGAGCTCTCTCCAAACCCTAACCTCTAATTTTTCTCCAAGAAGATTTTAGAGTGTTTTGGAGTGTTTTAGTCTTGTAAAATGAGGGCTTAGGAGGCTACAATGCCTTATAGAGTATGAGGGTTTAGGGTTTAAGGCAAGGGAAATGACCACAAGGACCTTAGTTAAAAGATGAAAAGTGAAATCGTTTAGGGGTACGAACCCCCCATATGACTCTCTTAGCAATCGTACCTTAGGGTACGAGTGGTACCCTAACTCATACCCCAGGCTTCTTCTAGGTTAACCATACTGTTGTAGGTATGAGTGGAAAGCCTTGAATTGTATCCAAAAGGTACGACTCACCCCTAACTCATAAGTTTCACTCATGACAAAAATAGTCCACTTGGTTTGAGACTTCTCTCTACATGGTTGAGTAGTATAAGACTCGTATGCATTGATTACAATCAAGAGGAGGTCATTTCATATAGGAAATAGTATGATACCTTCATGGAATAATCACGTTGTAAAAGGGAAGGGCAAGGTGGGTATGAGTCATGACCAAGGGTATGAATCAAGTCTCTAGTCGTACCTTACTCAAAGGCATAAAAATGAAGTTGTTTTTCAATGGTTCAGGTCTAGATGTTTCAACTATATTTAGAATTTCTAAATCATCCAAAGTATGATATATAATGAATAATATAGAATAGGCCCGATAAACCAATCCACAGCTCTCAAAACACCAAATAGTGTACACACATACATATAAGTATTAATAGTTTCACAAACCATATACAAACCTAAAGTAAATTTAATAGAAACATATGAGAATGTGGAACATAAATCAAAAAAATAGTAGCCATACAATCACAGAAAAAAATAGTACATGTGATCACTAATTTGTTTGTGCCTCGACCTTAAGCCTACTTGGAAAAACATAAAAGTAGACCTTATCGCCCATGTGAGTGCCGCCTCTATCGACTTGTGCACTACCTTGTTCTACATGACCACCACCTTAGTTAGCCTGGATACCACTTCTATCCGTTCGGTAATGACCATGCCTACCTTTTGACGAGCCCTCCATTACCTCCACCCCTTATCTATTGGAACCAAGGCTTGAGAAGTCTGCTAATGGCATAACTGACCAGAGTGTTTATAACTAGGATAATTCCTTTGAATAGGACAAAACCCCTACAATCATACAAGTACTAAGGTGGGTCATTGAGCTGATAATGAAGAATAAATATACCCACTAAAATTTGAAAATGGTTGCTTAGCCCCTAATAGAGCCCCAACAAAGCATCACTAACTAATTTGGTAGAGCAGAGTAGCCTTTCAAAATTTGGCTTTGAGAATAAGAACCATTATAATTACCCACCTTACATGCTTTCCTCCCCCCTCCCCAAACTTGGCATAAATATTCTATCTCACGCCCTCTACTTTTTTTCACAAAATCAACCATCTCCTGAAAGGTCTTACTTGAACATGCATGTCATTGAAGGGCAGTATCTTGAAGACCGATATTTATCCCTTTAACAAACAATCAAATCCTCTCTTTCTTAGTATTCAATGACTATGAAGAATATCTAAACAAAGCATGAAATTTTGCATCATAGGCCACAACCAACATACTTCCCTACTTAAGTCTAAAGAAATCATCCTTATTCATGTTCCTTAGAGTACTAGGCATATATTTCTCAAAGAAGATCGAAGAAAATAGAGTCCAATTCAATGAAAGAAAACATATAGCTCTACACTCAACAAATCCCCTCACCACATTTTGGCATCCCTCTACAACTAAAAAAAAAACTCTTTACCATATCTCTTTGCTACTCCTAACTTGTGAAGCCTTTTATGATAATAGTTAATGAATTCAGGAGCATCTTCTGACTCAGTGCCATGAAAAATAGGAGGCTTCATCTTGATGAACTTACAAAATAAGTGAGCTCATCTTCAAACCTAAAACCTTCTATGGTAAGGCACCAATCAAAACCCCTCATCCATCCTACGTACCACACCAACGGCATGATGTAACCCTGGATGCTGAATAATTAGAACTATTTGTGTAGCACCTGTATTGGCAAAAATACTCAAAAATCCCAGAACCTATTGAATCAACTCAGAAAACATAAACTTATGCTACTCCTCCCTAAACTGGTGCAACATCTACCTAAATTGGTTTCTCTCAATCCATTAGATCACTTCCTAATTTTAAACCATGTCAAAAATATCCTCATATATGGGAAGGCGACTTCGATATTTTTTATGCTCAACCTTTAGTTGCCTGTGTTCCGCCATTGGCGGGTACTACCTAATGACTCCTTTTTTTTGCCTTCCCCCTAACTCTAACTTTTTCATAACTATGGCCCCAACAACCAATTTAGGTATAACTATTTCTACAATCTCGATGTATGTGCTAACAATTTGTGAGATAAGAAAAACTAAAGCAGATTCCAATTTGGATCACCAAATACCAATTGAAATCAAGTACTAGTAGGAAAGAAAGAAAAAGAGTGAGATATCCTTAAGTCATTTAGCCTCTTCAAGAAAAGTACAAGCGTCTCCATACCATTTTGTAATACTCTACTAGACTCATTCTTGTACGATGAAATTGACAAACCTAGGGCTCTTATACCATCTTTATCATGACCTAATTAACCAAAGAGTAGAATCCACACTAACCCTTCTGTCAAAGAATCATCTAACCTGAACCACGACATAATACTTACACTCTGTTTAGATAGTGGCTTCCCGTGGTATGGTATGGTATAGTTACTAAGAGAACCATATTTTTTTAATTGTTTCTTAAAATGTATGGTATGATATGATTTAGTTTCATG
Organism: Capsicum annuum; assembly: GCF_002878395.1. Lineage (NCBI taxonomy): Eukaryota > Viridiplantae > Streptophyta > Magnoliopsida > Solanales > Solanaceae > Capsicum > Capsicum annuum. The sequence goes on along the minus strand of NW_025893638.1, from coordinate 303,083 downwards.
GTTTGGTAACCATGAAAACCCTTACTTTATGTAATCAACAATTTGGTGGTATCCCATGGTTTGCTTCTTCTTTTTTTCAATTATGTCTTTATTTAATATTAATAATCCTATTTCACCCTTCACCTTATATCATTTAACTCCACCTCCTACCCCACCCCCACCTCACTAGCCCTCGCTCCCTTCACCCTCTTTAATATTTTAATTTTCTTTTTTAGAAAATTTTAAACTTTTGCTTATCCCACCCCTACCTTGACCCAACCTAACCCCTGCCAAAAACTTCGCCCTAATTTATTTTAAAAAAATAAAATTGAAACCTTTTCTTACCCCACCCTCGCCCCAGTCCTCCCCCAACAACTACTAGCCCCTTCCCCACAAATTTCCTTTTATTCTTAAATTTTTTTAAAAAATCTTTCAAAAAAATTTCTTACACTACCCTACCCCTACCAGCTTCCCCCCTACCCCCCAAAAAAAAAAGAAAAACTAATTTCCTCTCCACAAAAAAAAAACATTTTAAAAAAAATAATTTAAATCTTTTTTCTTACCCTAGCCCCTACCCCGACCTCCTACTCTGCTACCCCCACCAACTTAAATATTTTTTTAAAAAAATTATGTTTTTTCTTACCCCGCCCCCTTTATCTATTCACTTTCATTATTTTGTATTAAATATATACAAATGCTTTTAGAAAATATTTTTCTACTTACATAACGAACACAAGAAAATAAATAAGAAACAATTTATTTTCCTAAAAAGTATTTTTTGAATTCAATATCGAACATACCCATAGCATACACAAAAGATGCATTCAAACTTTGTACTTGTCGTTGGTGCCACATCTCAAAACACCAAAAAGAAATGAAATTTGTTGCTATAAAAAATGGATCCAATTATATTTATTTTGATCTACTCTTTTATTTTCCCTTTTAGAATTTAATGAATTTAACAACTTAATATATCTACATGGCATAATTTATGACGAATTAGTGGGAAGGAAATTATTTTATTAACAATATTAATGAATTTAATATTTATAACAATTAAGAATATTTTAGTAAACTTACCAATTATGATACAGTACCATATTGTCAAACCAAATAATAAAATTATTATTAAACAACAATAAATGATACAGCCTACCAAAATATGGTATTATACTAAATTGTATAGTACAATACCATACCATACACTACCGTACATTATGAAACCATGACAAATCACCATCCAAACAGAGTGTTAGTAATTTTTAAGATAGATTGTTCAATGAAACAATGCTAAGAATACATATCTTGCAAACTACTAAATAAAATCCCACATTTATTCAACCAAACTATAACCATTCCATGGACTAAGTCATCATACAAGAACATTCTAACCAAAACTAAAGTCTAAGGAAAATATCTAAAAATTAAATAAACCAAGTGTACCACTTCCCAAAAGAATGTACATGATCAAATGAGATGATTCAGTGGTTGCCTGAAGGTAGATGATTACCTTTGGATCAGAAAGTTGCTAGTCAAATGTTATATTTGAGGTCATCTCTCAACTGCTGAAATACTATCTGTATTCAACAAAAGAAAAACATAAGGAATATTAATACAAACATTATGTACTGGTAGGCATCATTGGTGAACTCAACTCAGACCCATACATAACCATAAATCAAATATAAGCAAATTAACATTCAACAAATGACAAGTAATTTCAATTAACAAGTACAACTCAACATAAAACACTTAGTCAATAAATAACCTCTTTTAAATTTAGTTAGCTTATATCATCAATTAGTTAGTTGTTTTAGCGTTGTTATTATTATTCCACGTTATAAGTTAGCTTGGAATCACATGTGGCTCTAAGAAATATGTTACAGCCAAGGTGTAGACATAGGTCATAACAAACCATCAGTTTGAGGATGAAAGGCTATACTTGGATCTAATTTAGCACCCAACACTTCCTAAAACTTTTCCCAAAAGTTAGGTAAAAAATATACCTCTATCCGAAACAATAGAACAAGTCTCCTATGTAGTCGGATGATCTCCTTCACCTAAATATTGGCCAACTTTGCTACATTATAAATATTTTGTGAAAAAATGACTTAAGACTTGATCAGCTTAAAAACTTGAAGAAATTTCTAAATTTTATCAAAAATAGAGTCTCTATTTAATTTAATTTAGAAAAATTAAGAAAACCTATAAAATGTCAAAACAACAACAATTCTTTTAAGTTTAAGATATCTAGGTAGGCGAATCCTATTAATGTCTTTGGAAAGATGTTAAGGCACCAATAGTTATGGACCAAATTCAAACCTAAATATGCACCAAACAAAACCAAACAAACTTTATTGTTCATTTTTTTACTACTGTTCTTATACTACTATTTTTGACTACTTTTTGAAGTTGGTAGGTTACGTGTAAAGTTATAGGTGCAAAGATGTAAAAAAGTTTACATTATAAATAAAAGGCATAGAAGGCCGAATGAAAGCAAGCCTTCATGCGTTGAAGCAAACACTCTTCTTTCACTACAAACTTTTGAACATTTATTAAAAATAGGTATATTTCAATGGAAAAATCTATGGATGAACAAAGCTTAGAATTATCAAACCTACTAGAACAGGTATATTTATTTATGATTATGAATAGCTAAATTCATAAATTCCTGACAATCATGATATGATAGAATAAGAACCAAAGATATAAAATATATAGAATACCTTAATGAAAATATAGAGGAATTAATAAGATTAAAACAAACAACTAAAGAATATTATGAAAAAGTATTTAATTAACCCACCTAAATGACAGATAATTTTGAAGTACTAGTTTTATACATACTTAGAGATATAGAAATTATAGACTTAAAAAAAATAATATGGGAAAAAATACTTAACATTAAAGATGAGAGTTAGATATAAATCAGATAGAAGACGAGTTAGAAGAAATATACTTAAGTGATGATAATCACTATTACTACCTAGATAATTATTCAGATGGATATGACATATCCAATGATCAAATACTAGTTAAAATATGAACAAGGTTTACCACCAGTTAATTATGCTAATGACTTCAAATTCTAACCATAATCAGACAAATGTTTCACAATAAAATCCAAAGAGAATTGATTTCACTATAATGCCCAACACAGAGATAAAAAAAAATACTAGTAAAAGAAGGTGATGAAGCATTATTAGAATATTAAAAAATTCATACATGACCAATCCAAGTCCAATATCACATGATGCAAGAACATTAATATTAAAAACGCACATGGACCAGAAATTAAAAGGTAAACCAAATAGATGACTAGTTTACCTTTTTTAGGCTAGTGAATCGGGATTTCGAGCTTTCGTCTGAATTTGACTTCACTACGTCACTGCAAATGGCACATGAATTTATTAGCCTAGGAATTCAGCTCAAATATGAGTCCTAGAGAATTCTTAGTACCAAAATCTCTCTTTGATAGCAAAATCGCACACTTTTTAGAGTTCCCGCTATCCAACCTTTAACGTTCAACTCCAAAAAGAAAATATAGAGGGGCCTATATAAAAATGGAATCACAGATGAAAAATCATTTTTTCTTGAGTGGGGTGAGATTTTCAAAGGGCTTTTCTAGAACTTCGCTTGAGGGAGTTAAAATTTGAGATTGGGTTAGGGTATGTGGTTGATATGGTCCTATTGTATAATTCTTTCCTTGATTCACTAAATTCTATTATTAGTGAGACATTCGGGTGCTTCTAGAACATGGTAGCTACAATCTCCGCATGATAGTCATATGTTAATTGAGAAGGAAGGGAAAAATAGGGAGGGAAAATGAAAAAGAGAAAAGGATTTTGCTGCGACTACTAAGTCGTTGTTGAAGTCAATATTATTGTTCAGGGTGTTGTTGACATCAGTTGCTGTTGTTATCAGTTTTTTTAAGGAGAATGGTTAAAATATGGTGGTGGGCTGGGTCACTCCAATTGGTTATTGGGTTGGATTTTAGGCTGATTTAGGAGTTAAACAAGGATTTACAATTGTTAAAGGAAACATACTAGGATAAATTACACAAATCTCATAGTTAAGAAACTATATTACCTAATATCCCTTACTTTTTAAAAATTTACATAAAATCTCATTTTTCAACTTTACTCTTGATATATATCAAGAAAATCCCACATCCTATTTTTACTCCATCATTAACTCAATAAGGATTTCCTTCCATAAAATATTTTCCTAATTAGCAACAATTAAATCATCTTCCTTCCTGATTTTTCTCTTTCATTAATACTTAAGTCATCTTCCTTCCTAATTTTTTTTTCCTCCAGTAATGCATGCAACTTTTTTTTCTCTCATTATATCTCTCCCATTTTTTTTAAAAAAATCTATTGATACATATATAAATTTATTTAGTTATTCATACATGTTTATTTTTATAATGGTGATTCATATGAATGATAAATCTGATATCATTATATGGGTATTATGGTGATTCATACGATAGATACATTTTGTATGATTTTAACGGGCGGTACATATGATATTAATGGGTGATACATATTGTATTATGGTGATTCATATGGTAAATATAATTATTGGATGATTCATATGATATTAATGGGTGATATATATGGTATAAAGCTGATTCATATGGTAGATACAATTATTTATTTCAATTATTAGGTGATTCATATATATGATATTATGCTGATTCATATGATAGATACAATTATTTATTTCAATTATTGGGTGATTCATATGATATTAATAGGTGATATATATGGTATTATGGTGATTGATATGGTAGATAAAATTATTTATTTCAATTATTGGGTGATTCATATATTTTTAATCAAAGGTAATGGTGTAGTCAGTGTAGGAAATAAAAGTAATAATATTTTTTAAAGAAACACTAAATGTAGAATTGAAACATAATCAAAATTAAATTTAAAAAAAGAAAACTAAAATTAAAGATGAAATTAAAGATGAAAAAAGAGAAAAAAGACCCAAAAAAACATATCTTTCATAATTAAATACAAAAAATAGAAACATAATTAAAATACCTAAATTAAATCTAAAAGGGTGAAAAAATAGGTATCTTTCCTTAAATAAAAGAATACAATGAATAAAATATAATTTATTATTTTCTTAAATAAATATCTTGTTAGTTTCAAATGTATCACTTTTTTATATGTATCACCATATAACATATGTATCACCATTTCAAAAAACCATGATAGAATGTAATTAACAAAATAGTCAAAATTTTATATAATATCACTTAAAGATTCAGAAATTTATGTAAGTTACCCAATATACTAAGCATTAAATAGCCTTTGAATTGAGAGTTATCTCAATCTATTTAAAGTTTAACCATATTAAAAATTAATTTTCCAATTTCATTGCAATTGTAGCCAAATGATTTCAATTAAAGTCAAATTTAATAAATTGACTAAATCAAAACACAACCTAATAGGAATTATCAACTGATTTAATACCGAATTTGTTGGTTTAATAAAATCAAAAATTTTCCAAATAAATTATTCTTAAGAATATATTTAATTGATATCAAGATTTATCCTATTTGAACTAATTTTCAAGATGATTCTCGATTAAAATCAGTTTTTTTGATAAAAATAATTATTTATGTAACAAAAATTATTCAATATTTTATATGAATATGGAAATGTTTAATTTGTACTTTAATAATAAAATAAATAAAAATAATTATTTCAAAAGGTTTTTATTTGGATATAATAAATGTATTGATTTTATTTAAAATTAAAACAAATCAGAATTAAACCTATTCATGGAGGAAAAAAATTAGGTTTCAAAAGTTGTGCCCTCTCTTTAGATATGGTGAATTCAAGTAACCCTAGGTAAATGGAGTTTGACGATCCTAATTTTATCTGACCATACATTCATTTCATGAAGATGCCTGGTTTTTGCATAAACTTCAAGGCATTATGCCCGGGCCCCATATTACATTTCCTATATATCTTGATTATATGATAGTTTAGCCACTTGTAGTTCATAATTTGATTTCAAGTACAATTTTAAGGAATCCAAAGGCTATCTTAATTTTGAATTTTTGGAGAGATCAAAAATCTCGTGAATAGGAAAATTGGGAAAAGTTTGGAATCGAGTTGAGTTTTCAACATATATCCCAACCTATGTATCCCCAAAAATCAGGGAATTATACTGCTTTTTGTTTAACTGGATCGATGAAAAAGGTAGTTTTTTATGCTAAAATGACCTTTGACTAGAATAGGTGATGAAAAATTCAGTTAGGGTGAAAAGGCTTTGTAATGACCCTATAGGTCATTTCTACGTGCACTTTCGGTATTTTGAACCTTTCCACATTGGTTATAGTTCATTTGTGACTTATCAGAACTGTCGGTTCGATTATCAAACATTTTATTTGGGTTTTAGGCTGTAATACCCTGTATATTTCTAAACTAGAAAATGAACTGTTGTTCCTACACATGAAACCTCCTATACTATGATTCATATTGGATTACATGAATTAGGATGAGTATCCTAGTGATAATAGATCTTATGATGTGTTAAGCATGTTCATAAGAGTCACTTAGAGTAACCCAAGCTAAGAACTTTTGGATCCACCAAGTTTTCATGTGTGATTTCACATAGGTCACCTTTGAATGACAATAAATTGGTTTATAGGTGGTATTTTGGTAGATTTATACCCTCCAAAATGTATAAAATTGAATAAACTTTCCGTCGATACCAAATTCGCCTAAAATGGACACTCGGTGAAGAAGTTATGGTGATTTAAATTTTAAGCAGCGTCATTTCAGTTAGTGGCGCATTGCTCCGTAAGCCAAAATGATGTTTTTCAATTTCCAGTGTCTCTCCGTGATTCCACCACATCGTGGTGAGTTTCTAGGTCATAAATGGGGGGCAACGCGATATCTCTACGTCGCACCGGGGGCCCAAATCGGGTAATTTTCACAGAAATTAAATGACGCCTCTAGAGGGGTATTTGGGTCATCTTTCCACCCTAATATATATTTCATAAACACAGAATTAAGCCCTTATTCACCAAAACATACTCTTTCTCTCAAAATTCTCCCAAGAACACATTGGGTTTTCAATTAGGGATTCAAGTTCAAGCAAATTTCTCCATCAATCATCAAAAATCTTCCATCTAAGGTATGTGTAGTGTTCATCCATGGATTCATTTCATTCATAGAGCTCAAGAACCATGTTTTAAATATTGTAATGTGATTGTCTTGTTGTGATATGACCATGTACATGTTGATGATTGTTTTTTAAGTTTCAAGATGATATCTAAAGGTGTTTTCATAAAGTATATGTGTTCGTTAGTTGAAATCCATGAACTTTATGTGGTTTAAAATGGAGAGATTCATGAAAATACACCTAAGCTAAAAGAATACATGCAAAGTGTTTGATAAAAGGCCTAGGATGATAGAATTCATGTCCCATGATTTAATAGTGCTTAAATGACAAGTCCATGCTCTATGCTTTATGATTTCACATGAATTCCACGTGGTTGATATGTGTCATTATTGTGATACGGATTGAGAATGATATTGAAGCTATATAAGTATACACATGTTATATGAATTTCCCTTCCATACGTAAGATTTTGAGAACTATGCTTAGTGTGAAATCTCCTACTTATGATATGATGAATTGTGGACTCCATTTTATGATCAAGTCAGTTATGTGTGTCCGTTTTCTTCCACCGAGTCCTGTGGGTACTAGTACCCAGAAAATATAGTTGTGTTCCTAGAGTCATGTCATGTTATCACGATAATCTCAGTCAAGCCATGATCTATAGAACTCAGTCAGTCATGCGACTCAGGAAATCTCAGAAATCTCATGATCTCAATAAATTCTCATATAGTAGTACTATTCCATCAGTCAATGAAAGTCAGTTACTCAGTCCATGTATAGCCAGTTAAATTATGTTCAATCTCTTCAGATGGGAGTAGAAGTTAGTACCGAGTGAACCCAAGAATGGGAACTCACCTGCCAGTTTAGGGTGTTATTCTTAGTAGTCATCCTTGTGTTCCAGAACTACATAGCCAGCGTAGGTTGAGACATCTTAACCTGCTAGATTAAGGTTGATGAGGTGGCTTAACCTGTTAGTTTTGGGTTCCCACCATTCTCATTCGAGTACCTGCCAGCTAAGGATCACTCACAGCTGTCCTTACTAGTGGTGCGGTATTGACACTCTTCCAGTCGGGGAAGAGATTGGACCCAACCTAGCTATATGCGTTATTGAGGCATGTCAGTTAAGCAACTACCTCCCACAGTTTCAGTCCTAGTCTCAGTAAAAGAACTCAGATAGTTCTTTAGATTTCAGTATACCAGGACTGTCAGTTATAGTTAATTCAGTTACAGTATAAAACTCAGGTAGTTCCATTAGATTCAGGACTATCAGACACAATCATCCATGTTATCAAAATTTCAGTATTAGTTATGTTAGATAATAGTAAACCATGTATTAGCGTACAGATCTAGATATCATGTATTCACGATTTTAGTTACGTTCATGTCAGTCAATCAGTTAGCATTATTTATGTATGCATGTTCAGTTTTGCTAGATGAAGTTAGTTGGAGACATATTCTGTCAACTCCTTATTTCAGACAGTATTTAGAGGCTTTCAAATTTAGTTTAGATTTTAGATTCATCTTTTAGTTATTTTAGGTATTTGTTACCCTATATGGATGTTATTATTTATCAGATATTATATTCAGTTGAACCTTATGGCCTGTTATTTATATTTTCAGCATTCTACAAGTATATTATGCAGAGTACAAGCACAAATATCAGTCATGGGTTAGCTTGTGGTCCCTCGGGGTCATAAACACTGTGTAGCATTTTGTTTAGCAAATCGGGGCATTACATAGGCTTATTTCCATATTTTGGAGCTATCGTTATTAATGAATTATCGTTATTAATGAATTAGTCTCAGACCAAAAATCCTAGTAAATGACCTCTATGAGAATTTTGATGGTTCCATCAGCTTTGAAATGTTGATTTTAGGCTAGGGGGATCCTTGGTTTGATTCTCGAAGCTTCCATACTTATTTTGGGCTATTGATTGGATTTTGGTTAAAAAGACCCTTTGAATGTGGGATCCACAATTGATCTAAATGGCTCAAATGGAAATTTAGATGACTTTTTTTATTTTGACATTTCTATTTTGGGTTAGTATCATAGTTAGATTAAGTCGTGAGCCTTTATATTTCGTTTTAAGTGTTTAGACAAAAATTAATTAAAATTGTTGAGAAGGGGTTCAAGAGGTTAATGTTTTCTAAATGACTTTTTTCCTTGAATCCAATTATTTCATTGGATCAGAAATGAATTTTATGATCAATTAGCACTATTGGTTCATGTTCATAGGGTTCGAGATGAGTTTCAAGGGTTAAAAATAAGTTTTGAAGGTTGGTGATACTGGTGTGGCCACTTTAGCATCCGTTGACCTTTTGACCAACCCTAAAGCAACCATTTGACCGCTTTAGTGGTATTTTTACCCTCTTACCAGACCGATTTAGCGGTCAAAGTGTTGGTTTAGTGTCCATGATTGAGTATTAGACCCAAACCAAACCCATTTTATATTTTTGATATTTTGGAAGCTGGAAAGCTTCGATTTTGATGATTCTTGATGTGTTTTTTCTTTTATAATTATTGTATATCTAATTATAACTTCATATTTCTCATTTTACAAGATTATCCATTTTATTTTACATAATTTCTAACTTAATATTGTGAGTTAAAATCCTCTTTTCACTATTGTCGGAGCTTGGAGCATGGGAAATCATGGAAAATCATCCATTGAGATTAAGGTAAGATAATTCAACACTAATTGATCATTTTTTGTTGTTTTCCCCGTCAAGTTATGCTATTTTTCTTGTAAATTCTTAGATATTAGTTTTTGAATCTATTAACTTTGTTGGCTGATTTGAGCCCCGATTCATGCACCATTTGTGCTCAACTTTTAAGAACACATTCCTTGTACTTTGAGGGACCTCGTGACAAATTCAATTTTTGAATTGCATTTACGGATCCCATAGGCTCGTTCTTGACTCGAATTTTGACCTGAACCTTAATGGAGTAATATGAGTCTTGTTTTACTCTTTTTAATATATAGATTACTAATTTGATAGTGTGGTGATATTTTAAGATCATGGATAAAAAATGAACAATTTATGGGTGACTCGAGGACTTGCGATTCGTTATCGAGTAGCCTCTGTCTATTTTTTTTCACGAGATAATGTATTATATAAGTCGCATGTTAGATAGGGATGTTTGTATATGATTATGGGTAGATTTCCATGACTTAGCCTAAATTGTGAGTTCGAAGAATAAAAAGGTGAAACGATCGTTAAAATGAAATGTTTGTTTGCTTATAGGATCCTATTACCCTAGGTTACTAGCATGTTAGACATAGTTGAGGCTAATAACCCTTTAATACAAAGTTTACTGCTTTTCTCGATGGATTATCATTGGTTTCTGAGAATACGATATTATAATTATGCTGGATATATATATAATTGAGCCTAAGGTCATGAGAATGATATTAGCTGGACTCCAAGAGAGAATTTTATCCTTGTAAAGGATGTAGTTGTAGTCTATGGATGTTTAGATACATATAATTGTATTATTTAGATACTGGTGATGATATGGATAAATTTAGTACATTCATCCTCACTTAATGGTATGATTCTAACTAAAATCATGGTTTTACTACAGTTTTCCTAAAATGGGGTTTATTTTAGCTTTTCACTTTTAAAATATATTCTTTGATAATAGGAATTGTACCACCCTAATGGATGATTTATGATATTTTCAAACTAAAAATGATATTTCAGAAATTTAATTAAGATAGATTTTGGTCCATGGTTTTACTACTCCTATTTACTTTGATCTAGAGAGATTTCAACCCTTCCTACACTTTTATAGTTATTTAGTCCCAGAGTTTACCCCACGCAATAGATTTATATGCTTATACTCTTTAATCCATAATTCAAGTTTGTGCATTTATTATATATACATCCCTCCTATACTAGATTGATTATATTAATATTGATGGTGATTGGAAATCCTAGACAAGGACCAGGTCAGTGTAAAAGGGTACTCCTAAACCCCCTAAGGCCCCCTTCATCCATGAGTTGCCATGCTAGATAAGAGAGTCCATCATAGGTCCTGCCTTTATGAGCCATCGAGCTGAAAGAAGTGTGTACATTAGGTTACTTTATCGCACTTGGATCAGTTATGGTACTATGGAATTACATTGCATTTATTCTTACATGCGTATTGCTAATCACCAGTATATTATTCGGTCCCTATACCTATTAGCCTTATAGGGGGTACATAGGTACATATTTTGAGTGTTGTTTAGTACGTGTTGTATGCTTATTAAGCCTTTTGGGTTATGGGGCCCAGTTAGGTATTGTTTGTCTGAACTAGCCAATTACTTTATTATTATTATTATGGTTAGTTTATGGCAGGATTATTATTGACTCATACTTGGATTCGAGGTATGATTTTAATTCTTTTCTCTTACAATTATTTTATCATGGATAATTATCTCATGGTTGGACATTTGGATTACGGACCCATTTATGACAACATTAGTTTCCTACTTCAATAGAATGCCTTGAGGTGCTAGATGGACTACCTTAGGTCATACCTCTTTGAGTTAGTATTGTATATCTATATGTATATACATATATCTAGCTATGATATTACCTTATGCATCTCTCTTTCCTTGTTTCTTTGTATTGTATATGTATCCTTTGGCCTTATGTAATACTATATGTCCTTCTTCTATTCTTTATTTGTATGTTGACTGGTGATATACAATATAGTGCTTTAGTTCCTAAGTAAGGCTAGGATAGAATAGTTTATCCTTATTGCTTCTCTAGTCTTATTATGTTAGCTTCCCAGATATTTGGGTTGTTGTTTACATTCCTACTTGCATGTTATCTATATTTGCATTATCTATGGAGCTCAGTCTCTAGTTTCCTACTGAGTACTAAGTGTTTGATACTCATACAACATTTCTGCAGCCTGCAGATCATAGTATGAGTTGTTGCCATTGTTGTGTGCATCGTCCGAAGTAGTAATGGATCGAAGATTTAGGGTGAGATCCTGACATTTAAAGTATTATTATTCTCCCTCTAATATACATGTTATATTCATAAATGGGTTATACCTATGTATTTATTTAGTATATTATTTTGTATTCTTAATATATTAGAAGCTCTTGTACTGATTCCACTAGGTTTTGGGACTGTTTTATATATATATATATATACACACATGCATACATATTAGTCTTTTATTATAATTATTCTGGTATCTTCATTCATTTCTTTTGGTATTTCATTACTAGCGGTTCTGGAATATGGGTTGGCATACCTATTGGTGGGTTATAGTGGGTTCTATCATGACATAAGAAATTGGGCCATGATAAACTAGTATTAGAGCCTAGGTTTACCAATGTTTTGGTACAAAATCTTGGTATTTAGCATAGTTCATCAGATTAGTACAAAGACATCTATAACGTATTTATGAGAAGCTATAGGGTATTCTTTGGAAATTCTATTCTATATTCATTTCTATGAGCCTTAAGTCCATTTTTTGACACTATTCTATCCCAAATGAATGATACAAGGTTATCAATAGATGCTAATGGGACTTCAGCACATGTTTCTAGAGTTTTAGTACAACATCAGACCAGGAAGTTAGGGGTGGATGTCAAAGATCTTCAGTATCAAACGAATGATTTAGGGCCATCAGAAGCTCTGATAGAGTATGTGACTACTTCAGCCTTTTAAGATTCTTTTTTGGGATTTTGATATTTTTTATGAATACCTCACAACTAGAGATGAGGTCTAGTACATTAAGAAATTCTCAGGTAGAGTTAGGTTTATTGGTGTTCAGCAGGGTACCTTATTGGTTTCAGAGTATGAGATTGGGTTTCTGGAGTAGGCCATACATACTCCTATATTGTATCCTTCAAAGCATGAGATGATGGATGGAGTTATTAAAGGATTAGATTTTCCACTCCATTTGGCGTTGGAGCATTTAATAGAAGTTGGCTCTTTCTTTTCTTAGGTTGTTTACCATGCGAGGGTCATAGAGAGAGCATGTATTAGGATTTATGTATATAGTGGTAAATGGCTATCTCATCAATATAGTGCTATTGGTATACAATCTAGGAGTGAGGATCCTTTCGGCAGAGGTCAGCTTTACTTGAAGCCTATCGATTCTACACAAATAGCGTCTTAGACTATAAGTGTATCACATAATAATCGTGGTGGTCATAATGGGCAGAGTTCTCGTCGGACCTTATAAAGTATTTGTTGTAGATCTTTAGGCTATGGCAACCATTTTGGATCAGTAGGGGAAGTATCTTAGAGTATTTTAGGTGTTTTTGTGGTTGTGGTGAGATTGGTCATTAATCGAGAGAGTTCCCCAGATGTGAGTTGGTTGCTTAGATAGATTTAGCAAGTGTTCCTAGCAAGACTAAGGTCCTTAGGTTTGTTAGGATTGCGTGGAGGATGGTCATCTTAGTAGGGAGTGTGCCTGACATTGGTTGGTCTGCCAGTTGGGGTCAACCCGTATTTCTAGCTAGGTTATGACTTTTGGGGTTTGGTATGACTGCAAAAAGATTGGTCACTGGTCTTGAGAGTATCCCTGACATCTAATTATTAGTCATTCAGTTCATTTAGATCAACCTCATAGAGATGTAATGCCTTCAGTTAGAGGTAGCACACTTAGTGCCCCAGTTGGTGATTCAGATTCCTATTTCAAGTTTGGATCTGCTTAGATTTGTATCCCCTCGAGCATATTAGTCATGTGATTTTGGGTTCCATTGTGATAGGGGCATTTTTTTATTTCATGCCTTTATATTTTTATTTAAGTGTATTGAGGTTCTTGTACCCATCGATAATTATATACTTGGTACGTTTATATTGATTGTTGTGTGACTTGATGTAGAGTTTATGATTATGTGACTACCCCCATAGATGATTTTCTTTAGTAGTGGATAGAGTAGATCAACATTGATATTTTCCATAGGGGTATACTATTTTGATTCAAGTGTCATTTACCATAGAATATTGTTTTTATGGCCTTAGTGTGGTATTGATTAATGCCAATACTACACCTCCTTATAAGGATAAAGAGGACACAGTCAAAATATAGTAAGCTAACTAGGTTGGGGTCGAACCCACAAGGAATACATGGAACTATCTCTCAAACTTGTTGAAATCACCAGACAGTGCAAAATGTAAATGGGGGGATTTTTCTTTGAATAGTAAGATATAATAAAACTCGAATGCTTTTGGCTGTAAACAATCTAAAACAAACACTAGGACTGTGTTCCCCTGGCTTTCTAACTAAATTGGTTTATCGTGCTCCGTTGAACCATCCAATATCTTGCACACAGATTCTGATAAGTTATGTATCACTAATCATCTTGTGAACTCCTTAGTGAATTTCACTCTTTACCTTTTGAGTCTCCGAGTGTCACCTAACCCTTATCTTGGATCCCCAATTAACTATTACCTTTTGAGTTTCTAGTTAATTAGATGGAGATAATTATATTAAGTAGATGAGGATGATTAGCTTATAGCTACAATTAACTCTAAATTCCTATTGAGATCTTCTTTTCCTACTCCTTACCTCTCTTTTGAAGAAAGTAGTGAATATAGACGTGTTCTTAACATTTGCAACTGCTAAGAAATCTATTAAACTGAAGATGATCACAATACAAGCAAAAATGTTGATAGGGAACAATGTTCCACTTCCCCTACTTTGTTATTCAGCTATGGTTCCCATAGCCGTAAAGAAGGGATTTGGCTGCTCATCATTGTGAAACAATTAATGGAATTCATAATTGATAAGATTAAATTGATCTCAGAAAAATTTATGACAAAAAATTCAAAATCCAAGAACGCAGTCCCAAGATCAAAATCAAATCTCAGAATCAAATTAAATATTTGTGAATGATAAGACTACATTAACTAACTAAAAATGTCAAAAGGGTATATTTATAGAATACATGAAAACCCTAGGAAATCAATCTAAAACAAAAGAGGAAAACTAGAGTTGGTGACCACCTACAAAACCAATTATAGGCCATAGGTGGCACTTACGGGCTGTAGGCAGCCCCACGTAGGTGAAAAACTCCCAAACATCTATAGGATCTCTGAAGCTTCAACCTTGTAGACTTTTCACTGGTACTTATGGACCGTAATTTCCTATCGTAGGTAGCAGGGATCAAATTTTTAACTTCTAAATCTCTATATCTCAATCCTCTGACACTTGTTCTAGCATCTATACTAGATATACCTACAGGCCTTAGGTACCCATGTAGGTGGTCTAAAAATTCAATTTTCACTTCTTTTCTCCATTTTATCTCCCAGAACCTCCATAAAACACAAAAAAAATACATCATGTCTCACACAACAACCTGTGTAACTGCATATTTTTGTAGTTATAAGCATCGAAAGTTCTATGAATTCATAGCACATCAATACGCTCAACTTAGAATGTTCGCATTCCCTTAGGAAATATAACAGAACTAAACAACACAATGATGCTTAACCAGGAGAATCCTAAGATATCTATAGCAGTCAATCATCACATTTAACCTAAAAGATATTACCCTCTCTAATCTTAACACTTCAAAACCAACTGTGTGTATCAATGAAGCACAATAATGAGACACAAGGGAATAAACATATGATATTACATTAGAAATAAGAAATCACACATATATACAAGTTACACTACCCGAACAAATAAGCACCTAGCAACATAACCCAAGAGCCATCACATCAAAGAAGTCCCAATCACTCTTAGAATCATGCATTTAATGCAGGGACGATAAAGAGACACTGACATTCATAAGAAAGTTCTAATAATGTGTGCAGAATACCATAGTCAAATTAGAATCACTATAGGACTTTTCTCAGCTTTTAATGTAGGCTTAGGGGCTTGTATGATATATATGGGAATTTAGTGACTAAGCCTCCTTGGCACTATACTTACTTTTAGGGTCCATTTATCAACCAATTTTCTTTTATTCCACCCATATTTCTCTTTTTTTTTTCTTTTATTGCACCTTCAGGTTAGATGCGGTTTCTTTTATTCATTTTTTTCTTTTTCTGCTTTTTCTACCACACTCCTAGCCCTACTTTCTTTTTCCCTTATGTACCCTTCTTCATACCTAATTCACATTATGCACCCCTATGATGGAATCCTCCAACTTAGGCAATTTGCCTGTGTTGAAGTGCATAATATCCAAGAGGACCAGGGCTAAAACAGGTTCATTATAACAAAATGAAAAGGTGAAAGGTGAAATAAGAAAAATAGTCTATACAGGATCAAAATAGAGATCAAGTGATACTTATTCATCTTTGGAAGTTCATTTAGGCTAAAAGTGGACTAATATAAATAACGACCTATGATCCTTTCCTAACCGACTATCCTACAATCTAGTCAAGACTAACCGAGCAAGTTCTGGATTCAACATGCAAAGAGAACAAAGTAGTATCGTACATACACATGGCACAAGACTATATCACAAGCTACTACCTATCTGGGTCATGTAATTGTTAGCTATGATTATCATGTCCCTAATTCTAATGTTATAATAAGATTCACAATGTTCACACATATATACACATCACATAGTTTGAAAACAAATTATTCAAAGGGGTATCATTTTTCTCTCAAAAATAAAAACAAAGTACATCAACTACCTTAGATATTCATTTTTCTCCTATTTACCCAAAAAGAAAACACAACACAACATGAAACAAAGAACAATACGACACAATATTTCCCTAGACATTCCAGTTCTACAATAATACCACCACCGATAAAAAAAAGCACACCAACAAAAACCCACGGTGGTTGTGTTATAACCCACCCCAACTAAAATACTATGTACTATCCCTAGTGCATGAAAAATATAAAGCAAGGGAATAAGGATATACCTGGGGTACACTATGTATCTTTATCTTTCTCGTATACATCAAGGGGTATCTCGACTGGCGGTGGTGGTGGAGGTGGGACACAACTAGAAGATGCACCAACCGCAATCCCATCTTGTCACATTGCATCACCTATGGTGTACTCCCTAGAATCATGTGTGGCCTATTTCATAGCCTAGTTAAATAGAATAAATGGGTCTTATAGGTCATTTATCCTAGCTTTCTTGGTCCCCACAACTAGGATCGACTCATCATTCTCGCCAAACAAATCAAAATATCCAGGGCCGTATGGAGGAACATGCTATACAACTGAAGGGATGGCCAAAATTTAGCTCTCAGTAAGAGAGCTTACCTCTATTCATAGTGTGGCTACCTTCTGCCAAATCTAAAATAAGTCAGGAGCCTCTATATTGCTGAACTGAGCCGACACCCGATTCTCAAAAGCATCAATAAGGGCATGTATCTCTGCAGTAACTCCAACATCTTAGCCCAAAGTGCAGCTCATATACTAGTCTCTTTAGCCTCTAATCTTATCCAAATCCAAGGTTGGATTTGTCCATACAGTGATGTAAGCTCTGTCTCCATATTTTTAAGCCGCGTATCAATCAAATCCCATTGCTCTACTAAATACTGTAAAAACTCCCATGGCATTTCTATCAAACCTATGGCTAAATTTGTAGTAGAGGGACGAGAAGGCACAAAAAATGCCCTAACTGTCTCAAATGTGAAAATGAGGCTAATGTATAGGTGGTTGGGCCCCCCTATCCTTGAGTACCCATCTTGGGTGCATCTCTATTCTCTCCCATCTCAAACTCAATATGAACACTTGTATTATCAACATCTATCTATGACTTATCACCATGCTCTGCTGGAGCTGAAGGCCCCTTAAACTAGGCTGAAATTACCATCGGAGGTGCACAAGGTCTCTGGGCAAGGACTGGGTTGTTAGATCCTTTATCATACTCATGTTTGCAACACTTCTCACCTCTAAACTTCGATTAAAATCATAGATCTCAGGAACTCTTGCCTCATCACGCAATTGTTGAATGAGGTAAATGAAGGGAATAGTGGTCAAATACCTGAATGTTCTATCATGCAACTCATACCTGGTAACTTCTACATGGTTAACCTCATATCCTGCTATCAAGCTCGTGATCAATTCAATATGATCCTAGGTCAACAAATTATCCGTAGCAGTCGAAGACAATAGGAAATGAACTATAGCCCAACAAAACTTTGTTGAAAAATGCAGTGCTACCTTCTTGATCTCCATCTTTCCCTCAATACAGGGGGCATCATCTCTGTCTTCTGAAATTAGGTTGGCCATCCATCTCGCCAAATCTATCTTTTATCTCTTATAATTTATATCGCTCAATGCCTTTCTGTCCCATGCAAACCTTTAAATATGGTCACACTTAATAGTAGATATCTGGGCCACATAATCACTCCTAAAAAGAACCCAATTAATAGTCATCGCTGAAGATTAACCTGAACCCCTATGTAACTATCAGCTTTTTGATAAAATATGTGAAATATGTGTTTCTGTGTTATTTGACTATTTTACCCCTCTCCGTAGTTGCATTATAGTATTTTTGGGGTATGAGAGTGATTGGCATAGTTTCCAATGCATTTTTGTATCATTTATGTGATATTGTAGTTTTTGGTGGCTTCGAGAGCCTTAATTTAGACTTATGGGGATATCTTTTGATATGTCTAATGGATGGCTAAACGGACTATGCTAGCATCCTAAGAATATCGATTTTAGGCTAGGTATACCTTTGATTTGAGTTCCGGTTTGACATATTAGTTGAAAAGTTAGAGAATTGAAAATATAGGTGTGGGACCCACATTTGGTCGAAATGTCTATTTTAAGGTGGTAGAATTTTTTATGTGATTTCATGACTTTTAAATCTCATTTTGACACTCGATTTGGAAAACTACGATTTTGGGTTTCGGGGGTCAATTTTGTCAAAATAATGTTTTTTGGAAAATCTGTTATTGCCATCGCATCTGGAACATCAAATATAGTGTAGTTGCATAGTTTAGTTGCATATATCAGATTCCGAATGAATCCCAAGCACCCCGTCGAAATCTATTTGGACTTAAAAAACATACAATAGTGCAGTTTTTCTACTATAAATTGCAGTTTTCCCCCTTTTGGGCCTATTTTGCTCATTTTTCATCGTGCCACTTGTGATTTAAACCCTAAAATAATATGTGATCTTAAAAGTAAATTTTTTGGGAGCTTGGGAATCTAGATTAACAATTATTTCTTGGTTTTATTGCGGATTTAAGGTAAGAATTCAACTTATTTTTAGTAATTTCTTGATTAATTTTTCGAAACCTCAAAAATCTTAGGGCCTGATTTTAAATCCCAATTTCACTTCTTCTAACTTTAATAATATTTTTTATCTTATAATTACTAGTTTTTCATCAATTTAACCTTCAAAGCAACTCCGATTCTTGATTTTAATTGAGATTTCAAAGATTTTATCCGGCAAACCTTAAAAATCATTTTTCTTTAATTTGAACTCATTTTTTACTCGATTTGACTTAGGTTTTCTGGTGTACATTCCTAAAAATATAGAAAACATATTTTTTAATTAATGTTTCAATTTTGCGCTTTTTTTTTAAAATCCATTTTGGGGGTATATTTTGACCCCTCACCAAAATAGTCAATATGGGTGTCGTTGGTGTTGTTTTGATGCATAGATTTCATATTTTATATTTTTAGTGGAGTTTGAGATGTTTTGTGAAAAGTAAGGTCATGGGTTTAAAGTGTAGCGGATTGGTTTCGAATTTTGAGGTAGATTAAGGCTTAACTCTCGGATTGGGCTGAGTAGTAAATGATGGTACAAAATACATGTTAAAGGTGAGAACTAATCATGAAAAATGGCTATCTATGTGTGTGACTGTGTGGGGTCCTATATGAAGTTGATAGCCTTCAATACATATGAATAATTATATTGTGTTGTTGAAATATCTACTGTGGAACCATTGGTGTATTGTGATACATTCATACTTGTTGGTATATGAGACATGTGGAAATTCATGGATGACAATAAAATAATGGCAGGATATCGGCTCACATGGTTGTGAAAATATATCATTGTGGTTGGTTGTGAAAATATATCACTGTGGTTGGTTATCAAAATATATTATATGGTTGATTATGGATAAAATCATTGTGATTGGTTGTGAACATTATATCTCATATCATACTCATTCATAAAATTTTGGTACCACCGTAGAAACATCTAAGTAACACTGGTAACACTTTTTTAAAACCCTTCCTAAGGGATGTGTTGGGGAGAAGATATTGTACAACACTGGAAACACCTTTATAAGGGATGGACCAAAAAAGAGATATGAGATATGAGAATTGTATATGGGTTGACGAACCCCCCATGGGTTCTGCATTAGGGGGCTTGCCTCCATAGGTGTATATAGGGATTGTTCAAAGATCCCAGAGGTTGTGCGATGACCTCATGTATCATCATTATCGTAATCATAATGTACATTTCACTTACTTTATTGTGTTTATATTGTGTTGTAATGCCATATTGTAATACCCGTGCTTATTCCTAGCTAGAAATCATCACAAAGATGCTAGTACTTGCTTTGAAATACAAATCTATTTTTGTACCCATGGTACTTTTTAGATTTTTACTTTCTATCACGTGAGAAATTGAGTTAGCTTTCTAACGATACCAATTTATTCCAAATTCAACACCAGGCAAGGAAGTTATGGATATTTTACTCAGAACTGACCGAAACGTCTAGGTGCGACGTCCAAGTTGATGGACCACCAAATAAGTGACGGACCGCCACTTTGATCATCATAACCAAGGCAGTAGTGCCACGTTCTGGATAAGGATTGATGGACGAGTGGACGGACCGTTAAATTTTTTATGGACCGTCATCCAGGCCGTCAACTCTTATCTAGTGAACCCCATTTCTGGTCCACGTATAATTTCAAAATAATGGACTATCAAGTTTCTGACGGACCGTCAGGCGGGTCGTCACACGCTATGTTCAGTTTATTTCTAGGCCATTTTAACAGGGGTATTTTGGTCACTTACCACTCGCCTATATATACCCAAAAAAAATCAAAGGATTTCAAATTCTTCAACTTCAAAAACATCAAAAACCTTGAGTCAAGTATACGCAGTGTTCATCTATGGATCCATTTCAATCATAGAGCTCAAGAACCATGTTTTAAATATTATTTTGAGATTGTCTTGTTGTGATATGAGTATGTACATGTTGATGATTGTTGTTTAAGTTTCAAGATGATATCTAAAGGTGTTTTTATGAAGTATATGTGTTTATTAGTTGAAACCCATGATCTTTATATGGCTTAATATGGTGAAATTCATGAACACACTTAAGCTAAAATAATGCATAAAAAGTGTTTGATAATATGCCTAGGATGATAGAATTCATGTCCCATGATTTATTAGTGCTTAAATGACAAGTCCATGCACTATGCTTTATGATTTTCCATGAATTCTATGTGAGTGATATCCGTTGTTGTTGTGATATTGATTGACCAGGACATTAAAGCTATGCAAGTATATACATATTATATGAATTTCCCTTCCATGTGTAAGATGTTGAGATCTATGCTTAGCGTGAAATCGCCTACTCATGATATTGTAAATTGTGGACTCTACTCTTATGATCAAGTCAGTCATGTGTGTCAGTTTCCTTCCATCGAGTCCTGAGGGTACTTGTACCCAAAAAATAGAGTAGTATGCCTAGTGCCATGTCATGTTATCACGATAATCTCAGTCAAGCCACAATCTATAGAACTCAGTCGATCATGTGACTTATGAAACCACATAAATCTTATGATCTCAGATAGTAGTACTATTCTATCAGTCAACAAAGTCAATTACTCAGTCCATGTACCGTAAGTTAAATCATGTTCAGTCTTTTCAGATGGGAGCAGAAGTTTGCACCGAGTGAACCCAAGGATGGGAATTTACCTTCCAGTTTAGGGTGTGATTCTTAGTAATCATTCTTCTGTTCTAGAACTACGTAGCTAGCATAGGTTGAGACATCTTAACCTGTCAGATAGGGTTGATGAGGTGACTTAATCTATTAGTTTAGGGTTTCCTCCTTTCTGATTTTAGGTACCTTCCAGCTAAGGGTCACTCACAACTGTCTTTACTAGTAGCGCGGTATTGACACCCCTCTATTCGGGGCAGAGATTGAACCCTAACTTAGCTATATGCATTATTGGGGCATGTCGGTCAAACAACTACCTCCCACAATTTAAGACTCAGTCTCAGCAAAAGAACTCAGATAGTTCTTAAGATTTCAGTATTTTAGGACTGTGAGATACAGTTAATTCAATTACAGTACAAAACTCAGGTAGTTCCATCAGATTTAGGACTATCCGATTCCCATAGCCACCCATGTTATCATGATTCCAGTGTTATTCCTGTTAGATATCAGTAAACCATGTATTAGTGTACAAATCTAATTATCACGTATTCATGATTATAGTTACTATGTATGCATGTTTGCACTCTTACGTTCATATCAGTCAGTCAGTTAGCATCGTTCATGCATGTAAACACTTTTTCATTAAGCCTACCTTACTCGTATACTCATTACTCCAAGTTGTGCTGACACATTTGTGCTATGGTGCTTTCTTTCACATTACACTATAAGTTCACAGAACGAGCTCCAGATCAGCAGTAGCAGTAGCATTCCAGACCAAAGTTGCAGTGAGTCCTCATCCATTCGAGGATGATATTATTTTATTTTATTTATTATTTTAGTTCAGTTTTGATGGACGGAGTTAGTTGGAGACATGTTCCTTCAACTTCTTATTTAGATAATATTCAGAGTCTTTCAGATTTAGTTCATATTTGATTAAGATTTCAGCTGTTTTGAGTATTCATTACCCCATACGGATGTTATGATTTGTTAGATATTTTATTTAGTTGAACCTTATGTCCTATTATTTATGTTTTCTATATTATTATGTCATTTATTATAGTAGACAAGTACAGCTATCAGTCATGGGTTATCTTGTGGTCCCTTGAGATCATGAGCATCGTGTAGCGATCTAGTTTAGAAAACTGAGGCTTTACAAACTTGGTATCGGTGCCAAAGGTTCAATAGAGTCCTAGGAAGTCTGAAAGTCGTATCTAGTAGAGTTTTGTGCATGGGTGTGTTGCGCGCCACATTTATGTGCAAGAGGCTATAAGATGTTTTAGGAACAGTTTCCCTTCTTTCGTTATTCATATCGTGCTAGTGAGCATAATCTCAAGTTAAAATCTCAGTCTAATCCGTCCTTCTCTTATTTTAGAATATGCCTCCAAAGAGAAGAAACCAGCTATCAGCTCAAAGATCCTTTGGGCGAACAAGTTTCTTATGCGGAGTTTAGGGCCGCATTTACCACACTTGCTTAGTTTGTGGCTGCCCAAAATGAATGGCCATAAGTTATTCTGGCCAATCCAATGGCCATCTCAGCCACAACTAAAATTCGGGACTTCACCCGAATGAACCCTCTATCTTTCTTTGGGTCTAAGTCTGATAAAGACACTTAGGAATTTATTGACCATGCCTAGAAGGTCATAGACATCATGGGGTTACTTCTTGTTAGAATGCTGAGTTAGCTGCCTACCAGTTATAAGATGTTGCTCACACTTGGTACAAATAGTGAAAGTCTAAGAGGTTAGAGAATGCAAGTCCTCTAGAGTGGGAGGAATTTGTCATGACTTTCTTAGATAGATTCTTTCCCCAAGAGATGAGGGAGTCAAAAATTCTAGAGTTCATCAACCTCAGGTGGGGAAATATGATGGTTAAGGAGTATTCTCTTAGATTTACTTAGCTAGCCAGATATTCCCCTCATGTGGTTGCAGACAACAGGGCTAAGATGAGCAAGTTTGTGTCAAGGGTGAATGATAGCGTGGTAAATGAGTGTAGGTCTACGATACTGAATAGTGATATGACTTTAGCCAGGCTCATGACTCATGATCAATAAATAGAAGAGCAGAAGATAGGACTAGGGAGAGGCAGAACAAGAGAGCAAGGTCAGGAAGTTTCAGTTTTGCTCAACTAAAATCAGAAGAAGGAAACTATTTGCAGTTTTGTCCCAAGCCAGCGATTCCAGCTTCTTTCTCTGCCAGTGCCCTAGTGTCAAAATTCAGAGACGACAACAGAGATTAAGCACCAGGCTCTAAGGCTTAGGACAGTGTTAGCAGTGCCCGATCTAATCCTCTGTGTCAGACTTATAGTAAGAACCACAAGGGTACCTATAGAGCTGGTAGAGATGTTTGTTTTGGTTGTGGAAAGCCAGGCCACAAAATTAGAGAGTGTCCGTAGTCAGGTCTACAGGGTTAGCAAAATTGTTTCACAGCCCAGTCCGGTAGCCCAAATCAACAGAGTGCCGCTTCCAGTGCTACTAGTGGGCAACACCCAAATAGACTCTATGCTCTTCAGACCCAATAGAATTAGGAAAATTCTCCTGATGTCGTTACTGGTACATTACAGTTTTTCTATGTTCATGTTTATGCTTTGCTAGATCCAGGTGCATCTTTGTCTTTTGTTACTCCTTATATAGCAGGCAATTTTAGAATTAGTCCCAAAGTTTTGGTAGAGCCCTTTTAAGTCTCTACCCTAGTGGGTAAAACCATCATAGCTCGGTAGGTATACAGGAACTGCCTGATTATGATATTTTTGAAAGCCATATCAGCAGATTTAGTCAAGTTAGAGATAAGTGATTTTTATGTCATTCTCGGCATGGATTGGCTTTATTCCTGCTATGCCACAGTAGACTGCAAAACCAGGGTAGTTCAGTTTTAGTTCTCGAATGAGCCCATCCTAGAATGGAAGGATAGTACTCCATCTTTCAGGGGTCAGCTTATTTCCTACCTTCGGGCAAAGAAAATAATTTCTAAGGGGTCTGTGTATCATCTCTTTCATGTTAAAGATTTAAGTTTTGAATCTCCTAGCTTTCAATTAGTTCCAGTTGTAAATAAATATTCAGTCGTGTTTCCCAAAGATCTTTTTAGAATTCCTCCTGAAAGGGAAATAGACTTCGACATTGATCTTCTTCAAGATAATCAACCTATTTCTATTCTACCATACTGAATGGCACCAGCAAAACTTAAGAAACTAAAATATCAGTTGAAGGATCTCTTAGATAAAGGATTCATCAACGCCAGTGTATCCCCATAGGGTGCACCATCTTATTCATGCACAAGAAAGATGATTCTCTCAGATGTGTATTGATTACCATTAGCTCAATAAAGTTACGGTCAAGAACAAGTATCCTCTTCCCAGAATAGATGACTTTTTTGACTAACTTTAGGGTGCCAGTTATTTCTCCAAGATAGACCTCAGATGAGGCTACGATCAGGTCAGAGTTAGAGAATGTGACATCCCAAAGATAGCTTTCCGTACTCGGTATAGTCACTTCAAGTTTCTAGTTATATCTTTTAGTCTTACCAATGCCCCAGCCGCTTTTATGGACTTGATGAAATGGGTGTTCAAGCAGTACTTGGACATGTTCACATAGTCTTCATAGATTATATCCTGGTCTATTCCCGCACAGAGTGTGGTCATTCAGACCATCTCAGGATTGTTCTTCAGACTCTCAGAGATCACCAGCTATTCGCCCAATTCAGTAAGTGTGAGTTTTGGCTAAGATTAGCAGCATTCCTTGGTCATATTATATCCAGTGATGGCATTAGAGTAGATCCTCAGAAGACCGAAGGGGTAAGAAATTATCCTCGCCCTGTCTCTCCATCAGATATCAGGAGTTTCTTGGGATTGATTGGCTATTACAGACTATTTTTGGATGAATTTTCTTCTATTGCATCCCTTATGTACAGATTGACTCAGAAGAAGGTCAAGTTTCAGTGGTCATATTCTTGCGAGAAGAGTTTTTAGGAGTTAAAGACTCTACTTACCTCAGCTCTAATTCTAGATCTTCTAGATGGTTCAGATGGTTTCGTAGTCTATTGTGATGCATCCAGAGTGTGTCTAGGTTGTGTCCACATACAGTATGGTAAGTTCATAGCCTACGCCTCCAAACAGATAAAACCCCATGTGAAGAATTATCCTACTCATGATCTTGGGTTAGCAGTCGTATTTTCCTTGAAGATTTGGAGGCATTATCTATATGGAGTTCATGTAGATGTCTTCACAGATCATAGGAGTCTCCAGTATGTCTTTCTTAGAAAGATCTCAATCTTCGTCAGAGAAGGTGGTTAGAGCTTTTGAAAGATTATGACATGAGTATCCTTTATCATCCGGGTAAGGCCAACATTATGGCCGACGCTCTCAGTAAACTCTCCATGGTTAGTGTTTCTCACATTGAGGCTAGCAAAAAGAAGATAGCTTAGGAAATCCACTAGCTCGCAAGACTAGGTGTTCGCTTAGTTGATTATTCAGAGGGTGGTATATGTGTTCAGACTAGTTTAGAGTCATCTTTAATTTTTGAGGAGAAAGAAAAGAAAGACAGGGATCTATCCTTGTCAAGATAAAAGAGTCAGTTCAAAATCAGAGAGTAGAGGTTTTCTCCCAAGTGGGAGATGTGATTCTTCGTTGTCAGGGTCGTTTGTGCGTTACAGTTAGATGACTTAAAGCAGCTGATTTTTGCAGAAGTGCATGGTGCGCGATACTCTATTCATCCAGGGTCCATAAAGATGTACCGCGACATATGGGAAATCTATTGGTGGAGTGGGATGAAGAGAGACATTGCAAAGTTTATGGATAAGTGCTCTATATGTCAGCAAGTTAAGATAGAGCATCAGAAGCCTAGTGGACCGATGCAGGATTTCACCATTCCTACTTGGAAGTGGGAAGAAGTGAACATGGACTTCGTGATGGATTTGCCTCAAACTTGTCATCAACATAATTTAGTTTGGGTCATTATAGACAGAATCACCAAGTCAGTTCATGTCTTTCTATTCCATACCTCTTATTCAGCCGAGGATTATGCCAAACTCTACATCAGTGAGTTGGTCAGATTACACGGTGTTTCATTATCTATCATCTTGGAAATTGTTCCAAAAGGGTTTTGGTACCCAAGTTCATCTTAGTACAACTTTTCATCCTCAGATAGATGGTCAAGAAGAAAGGACCATTCAGACTCTTAAAGAAATGCTAAGGGAATCTATCATTTATATAAGGGGAAGTTAGGATGACCACTTGTCTTTGATTAAGTTTGCATAAAACAATAGCTATCATTCCAGTATTAAAATAGCTTCGTTCGAACCTCTCTATGGTAGGAGGTGCAGATCTCCAACCGGGTGGTTTGAAGTTAGTGAGGCCTCAGTCATAGGGCCTGACTTAGTATTCAACGCTTTAGAGAAAGTCCAGTTGATCAGGGAAAGACTTCAGGTTGCTCATAGCTGACAGAATTTCTATGCAAATGTGTGCAAAAAAGATATCAAGTTCGAGATTGGTGACTATGTCTATCTAAATATCTCTCCCATAAAGGGGGTGAAGAGGTTTGGCAAGAAAGGAAAACTCAGTCCCCTCTATGTCGGTCCCTTCAAAATTCTCAGTCGTTTAGGCAAGGTAGCTATTGAGCTAGAATTGCCTTTAGATTTTGCCTCAATTCGTCCAGTCTTCCATGTATCCTTGCTCAAGAAGTACGTACGTAATCCAGCAGTTGTAGTCCCTATTCAGAACATTGATGTACAGAACAGTCTTTCTTATGAAGAGAATCTAGTAGAAATCTTAGACTATTAGACTCATCAATTGAGGAACAAAGAGGTTCTTCTAGTTAAGGTTCTTTGGCGAAATCATTTCATCAAAGGAGATACTTGGCAAATAGAAGTAGATATGCATACCAAGTATCCTTACCTCTTCTCCGCCGATTCAGATCAAGCTCAAGGTAATAGCTCGCCTTATGTTTATTCAGTTTCATATTCATGTTCCCCTTTATAAATATAGTATCTACTACCAATTTATACTCTGTCATGAATTTATGTATCAGTTCAGTTATAAAATCATGCATCAGGTATGCATTCTTGTCTTGAGAAACTCAGTTTATCAGAACACTTAGTCATACATTCATGTATCAGTTAGCCATGCATCAGATATGCATGAGTTCAGTATATTTAGCATGTCAGTCATGAACTCATGTCTCAGTTACTCATGTTCAGTTCATGTTCATTAATTGTTTTCCCTCTTAGTCAATATCATTCGAGGACGAATGTTCTCAAGGGGGAGATATTGTAATACCTGTGTTTATTCCTAGCTAGAAATCATCTCAAGGATGCTTGTACTTTCTTTGAAATACAAATCTATTTTTGTACCCGTGGTATTTTTGAGATTTCTACTATTTATCACATGGTAAATTTAGTTAGCTTTCTAACGATACTAATTTTGTCCAAATCTAACACCAGACGAGGAAATTATGGATGTTTTACTTAGAACTGACCGAAATGCCTGCGACATCTAAGATGATGGACCACCAGTTTAACTATCATAACCAAGAAAGTAGGGCCACATTCTGTATAAGGATTGACGGACGAGTGGATGGACCATCAGATATCTGACGGACCGTCATTCAGGCTGTTAACTCTTATACAATGAACTCCATTTTTGGCCCACAAATGACGATCAAAATGACAGACCATCAATTTTCTAATGGACCATTAATCGAGTCGTCACATGCAACATTCAGTTTATTTCCAGGCTATTTTAACAGGGGTATTTTGGTCACTTACCACTCGCCTATATATACCCAGATTAGTTCGATTTTCAACCATTTTGCTCATTATTATTTCACAAATAAAAAAAACTTGGGTTTCTCTCTAAATTTAATCTCCAAGAACAAGACCCAA
The DNA here is from genome assembly GCF_002878395.1 of Capsicum annuum. Taxonomy (NCBI): domain Eukaryota; kingdom Viridiplantae; phylum Streptophyta; class Magnoliopsida; order Solanales; family Solanaceae; genus Capsicum; species Capsicum annuum. The sequence goes on along the minus strand of NW_025893638.1, from coordinate 274,285 downwards.
TCCTCTTCAAAAAAATTAAAGGATATGAAATCCTTCAAGTTCAAAAACATCAAGAACCTTGAGTCAGGTATGCGCAGTGTTCATCCATGGATCCATTTCATTCATAGAGCTCAAGAACTATGTTTTAAATATTATTTTGTGATTTTCTTGTTGTGATATGATCATGTACATGTTGTTTATTGTTGTTTAAGTTTCAAGATAATATCTAAAGGTATTTTCATGAAGTATATGTTTTTGTTAGTTGAAACCCATGATCTTTATATGGCATAATATGGTGAAATTCATTAACACACTTAAGCTAAAAGAATGCATGCAAAGTGTTTGATAATTTGCCTAGGATGATAGAATTCATGTCCCATGATTTAATAGTGTTTAAATGACAAGTCCATGCTCTATGCTTTATGATTTTCCATAAATTCCATATGAGTGATATGCGTTGTTGTTGTGATATGGATTAAACATGCTATTAAAGCTATGCAAGTATATACATATTGTATGAATTTCCCTTCCATGTATAAGATGTTGAGAACTATACTTAGTGTGAAATTCCCTACTCATAATATTGTAAATTGTGGACTCTACTCTTACGATCAATTCAGTCATATGTGTTAGTTTCCTTCCATCGAGTCCTGGGGGTACTTGTACCCAAAAAATATAGTTGTATACCTAGAGCCATGTTATTTTATCATGACAATCTCAGTCAATCCATGATCTATAGAACTCAGTCGATCATGTGACTCAGGAAACCTCAGAAATCTTATGATTTCAGTTAATTCTCAGATAGTAGTACTATTCCATTAGTCAATAGAAGTCAGTTACTCAGTCCATGTGCAGTTAGTTAAGTTACGTTCAGTCTCTTCAGATGGGAGTAGAAGTTAGCACCGAGTGAACCCAAGGATGGGAACTCACCTGCCAATTTAGTGTGTGATTCTTAGTAATCATCCTTGTGTTTCAGAACTATGTAGCCAACGTCGGTTGAGACATCTTAACCTATCAGATTAGGGTTGATGAGGTGGCTAAATCTATTAGTTTAGGGTTCCCACCATTCTCATTTTGGGTACCTACCTGCTAAGGGTCACCCACAGCTGTCCTTACCAGTGGCACGGTATTGACACCCTTTCAGTCGGGGCAGAGATTAGACCCCAAGTTAGCTATATGCATTATTGGGGCATGTCAATCAAACAACTACCTCCACAATTTCAGTCTTAGTTTCAGAAAAAGAACTCAGATAGTTCTTTAGATTTCAGTATTTTAGGACTATCAGATACAGTCAATTCAGTTACAGTATGAAACTCAGGTCGTTCCATCAGATCTAGGACACTCAGACATAGCCACCTATGTTATCATAATTCCAGTGTTATTCATGTTAGATATTAGTAAACCTTGTATTAGCGTATAGATCTAATTATCCTGTATTCACGATTCTAGTTACTATGTATGCATCTTTGCACTTTGACATTCATATTAGTCAGTCAGTTAGCATCGTTCATGCATGTAAACGCTTTTGCATTTAGCCAACCTCACTCGTATACTCAGTACTCCCAGTTGTACTGATGCATTTGCGCTATGGTATTTTCTTTCACATTACACCATAGGTTCATAGATACGAGCTCCAGATCAGTAGTAGTAGTAGCATTCCAATCGTAGAGTTGCAGTGAGTCCTCATCCATTTAATGAGGATATTATTTTATTTTATTTATTATTTTAGTTCAGTTTTGCTAGACGGAGTTAGTTGGAGACATGTTCCTTCAACTCCTTATTCAGACAGTAGTCAGAGTCTTTTAGATTTAGTTCAGATTTGATTCAGATTTTATTTGTTTTGGGTATTCGTTACCCCATACAGATGTTATGATTTGTTAAATATTTTATTCAGTTGAACCTTATGGTCTATTGTTCATGTTTTTTGCATTATTATATCATATACTGCAGTATACAGAAACAAATATTAGTCATGGGTTAGCTTGTGGTCCCCCGGGATCATAGGCACCGTGTAGCAATCCGATTCAGAAAACTAGGGTATTACACGTATTGAGCCAGTTATGTAATTGTCTTATCTTTTTTTACTTGTATTTGATGATCTTGTATATGTATGTTCCCCTTATTATGCTTATATGTTGTATAATGCATACTTGCGTTATATCTGGTTATGACATTGCAATATATGTGATATATTAGAACTGTTAGAGCAAGCGGTGTGGGCTACTGTTGTGGGACATTTTTTTTGATTGCAGGTAACATGCCCTTAGTGTATATTTTATATGCTTTATTTACTACTTTTCTTGGTCAGCCTATAATACCTACTAATATAAGTGGACTATACTTATGCCTACTACACCCTTTTGGTGCTCGAGTATGCCTGAGATTGCTTGACTCAGGCGATTATTGGAGCTTCCAAGTTAGCGTTTGGACATTCATGCACCCGAATTTCACCTCTATATTTCTGTAGTGGTTATGTCCTTATTAGTATTCAGAGACAGATATTATTCTTTTGTGCTTATTTGTCTGATGTAATTGACTCCTAGATTATATTAGTATTTCTTACATTATTGATACCTGGTTGTAGGCATGATTGGTATTTTGGATAAGTTTTTTCCTCATTGTTATGATTACTTATATGGTTAAGCTTTGCTCTAGAAGCCTTACCTTGGGATATTTTTATTTTTTTCTCTTTTTGTATCAGTTTTTGTGATAGGCTTACTTGTCAAGGTACGCCAGGACAAGTGTCATCATGACCTTCATTTTTTGGGTCATGATACCCTCTCACCAAAGTAGACACTAGATGGGGTTGTGCTTCATCTGTGTTGCCTCTAGGTGTGGTCAAAGAAAATGTTGAAGCATAGGACACATTGAACTCACGAACCAAAGCCTGATGGGGGCTAGTCATCCACCCCAGTTATTATCAATCAAAGGAAGCCTGCAGGTTTAGCGCCCCTTCTATCCTTGATAACTCAATACTTCTCTTATCCCAAATAGACCTAGTAGGTCGACCAACCTCAATAATGAAACTATCTCTCTCATTAAGTACCTTAATCCCTGCTACACACTACCTTGGGTTTACCTAAGCAATAGGAATAACTAAGGTGTGTGTAGACTTTAAAGTTGGGTTATCCTGTGGTGAACTGGGATGTTGAGGATCCTATGTAGGGAGCTCTTTGGATGGTGCTGGAGATGAGGGCACCTGATGTGAGGCCTGAGTTGTACCCTCCTCAAACTAGGGTACTACTAATTCTGACTTATCATCTAATCCCTCCTTAGACTGAGGATTCTGTGTAGTCTTTTTCTTTGTTTATCAAACTCACCCTTCTCCTCAGAAACCTTGTCTCCCTCCTTAGACTTGAGAGCATGTGGGGGTGAACTCCTGGCTGACTTTATCCTTGGCCTAGGAATTGGTCTTGCTATGGATGTCTGGGATTTAACATGTATAGATACATAAAGAGATCCCTACTGTATTTGTGTTGGTAACTACATTCCCAGGGTAGCTGCAATAATGGCATCAGCTGCAGCCTACTTCTGGATCCTAGTTTGTGGGTCTACTGGTCTATTTGGGATGATCGGTTACACCTCCATTGAGCCACTATGCTTAGGGGATTCATCCCGGCGTCTCAACTTTCCTATCCTCTTTTTCAAAGACTTTAGTACCATAGTACCCAAAAAAGAAAGTTTTAGCGCCTAAAAGAGAGTAAGGGATTACAAAATTTCAAGAAAAAGTCAAACGAATTAAAATTCAAATTTTTTTCCTAAATTTGAAATCCCTATACAATGTACTCAGCCCACGAAGGTCCAATTTTTGCACATACAACTAGGATCAAATTTTAAACCCAAATATGGCACCTAAGACTTTTGGGTTTCCTCAACCTTTTCAAATTTTACTTCCATTTAGGGTATGATCACGAAGAATTTGTTGAAGAACAATGCACTAATTTCATATGTTTAGGCTAATTCTAGGCTCCTAAACATAAGTTTGTCGATTACTACATATTTTACAAGCAATTAAACATATCAGCTCACTTATTTTATGTTTATCATCAAGATAATACTATGAGGAGCCAAGAATTTTGCCATTGATTTCAAGCGATGGAATTAAAAATTGAAAAAAGAAGAAAACCCTAGTTTGAATGCATAATATGTGTAATTGGATGTGTTGGTATTGAGAAAAAGTGGAATCCATTCCTTATATAAAGTGTAGGAGAAGTTGAAAAGTTTGATTTTGTGAGGGAGTTAGAAATTTCGAGTTTAATGGGGCTTTGGAACCGGGTTAGCCACTTAAATAAACCTAGGTGGTTGGTTTTAGGCTGGGTCCTTGTACGTGGCCTAGATTTAAAAAAAAAAGCTCGAACTAAAATTTTGGGCACCTATGACGCCACTTACAACCCATCGGTTGCACCTACAACCCGTAGGTGGCAGGCGTGGGTTACCTAATATTTTGGGAAATTTTTGGCTCTCTAAAATTTATGTTCTAACACTTATGGAACCACTTATGAAGTCATAAGTGGTTCTTATGAACCCATAAGTGGGTTCGTAAGTAAAATTTCAGTGGCCTCAAAATCTTCAAAAAATTCTAATAGATATTGTACAACTTACCTGGTCAGAGTGGGGTCTATGACCTCTATGGGAGGGTTAATAAGTCTCCTTACCTGGAGTTTTCTGAATTTAGCAATATTTTACCGTTTTCCCAGTTGTTCCTCATGTTATACACCAACAGAAAAAAACTTGTGAACACTAAAATCGTGGGTTGCCTCTCACCCAGTGCTTGATTTAATGTCCTGGCACGACATGGATATCTTAGTTACTAAAACTTCACCAACAAGCCCACGGGTCGACTCCCATGCAGTGCTTGACTTGACATTGCAGCACGACGCGGGTACCTGTATTACTCAGAATTCATTAAGGTATCCATTAAAATGGCCTCCAGGATCATCAACACAGTTTATCACCAAGACCACCCTTATGTTAGATGGTTTCTTCATGCTTCTACCAACATATAAGGTGACCTCCTCATTACTCAACCTGAACTTAAGCTTCCATCTCAAAGTCAACTTTACAATCCAAAACAACAAAGTCAGATGAAAAGATGAAGTTATCTGCCTTGACCAAAACATCATATGATATGACCACAGGCTTCTTCACTGTAAGGACTGCCATCAACAACTACATCATCGTTGGTTCCAGAGGGCTTAATCCCAATTGATTGAACATTGCCAGCGGTATCAAGTTAATGTTGGCACCTACATCATACAATGCTCTGGCAAACCTAGATGTCTAGATAGTGCAGGGATCGTGAATGCTCTAGGATCACCCTTATTTTGTACCAAATATTGAGAAGTGATCACACTACGATGATGAAACCTACCGACATCCATAAAACTGACTACTCTCTTCTTTGTTACTAACTCCTTCATATATCTTGTATATTTAGGCATCTGCTCTAGAGCTTCTAGAAAAGGGATATTTAGACTCAACTCCTTTAGAATAACAATGAACTTTTTGAACTTTTATTCTTCTCCTCCAACCTTTGAGGAAAAGGGATAATAGTTGTCTTACCATTCTGAGTGGTGATGGCTATACAATGACCGTCATTCTTAGGATATTGAACTGTATTACTCAGAAGGGTTTTCGACTTACTCTAATTCAAAGTTACAGACATTTGTCCAAACTGCTGCTCTAATTGCTTTATTGTAGTAGCATGCGAATCAACCTTCGGGGTCAACCCTGAAATATCTACCTTAATCTTCTTAAGGAATTTTTTCTGAATTTCCTGACCCTTTATTAGTATGGAAAACATAGTATCCATCCTTAACTAAGTGTCATGACTGGTTGGTGGAATATACACACTACCCTTCTTCTTGTAATCATCCTTGCACTTCCAGTCACTATCCCGCTCTTTACTCCTATCTCTATACCTATCCCCATAATAGTTCCGACCTTGGTTCCCTTTCCCCTTAGCTTAGAAACCCAACAACTCCTGGTATTTTGCCTCTTCTTCTTAATCAGAATCATATGATTTAGAGGTCTTACTCTGTGAGCCCACTGTGTTCACCTTCTCAGAATTCATCATTACGAACTACTTTGTCAATAACCCAACCTTGGTCCTTAGCTGAGCAACTTCTTGTTCTACTGTGTCATTAATAACTCTGTGCTCGTTAGAATCACCAATAGCATATGTGTCGGCTCCTCTCTCAGCCTCCCGAATATGATACATTCAGTTGGTGTGAAAGATCTTATCTAATATTTCTGATGCTACCTCCTAACACAAGAGCATGAATGTTCCACCAGTAATAGTAACTGCCATAGGTTTCAAATTAGTGTTAAGGGCTTAATATAAATTCTCAAGCAAGATGCTTCCCGCAATTCTATGATTTGGCACCATCATTAATTTCTTTTTAAATCAAAACCATGCCTCATACACCAATTTAGAGTACAACTGCCTAAAATTATATATATGATCCTTCAATTGAAGCATTCTGGGTGGTGAAAAGAAATGATTTAAACACTTCCTTCACAACTCATTCCAAGTAGTGATTCACCCTCGAGGAATTCCACGAACCACAATGTAGCTTCACCGGTTAGAGAGAAAGGGAATAACCTGAGACTGAGGGCTTCCTGATCTACCCTGGTATATTGTATTACAATCAACTCCTAATAAAATTAATAAGGTGCATATTTGCATCATCATTTGGAAAGCCATAAACACACCCTTTAGGTTCAACAATTGAATCATAAAACTGGTATATCAAAATTTACATTCGGTGGTAGCGCAGGAGAAATAATAGATCATGTCTTCGTAGGCTCAACATATCTCAACCCCTCCTTTGGATTATTATATGGAGGTAAGTACCTATAGGATGAGATTACTTGAGACCCCGACCTTTCTAGCTCTGCCTTCTGAACTATACGACAAGACTCTACATCCCTCGCTACACTGGCTTCCACTAGTAATCTATTAGTTGTAAAATTTGTAGTCTCTTGAGGAACACCATGTGGAGAGGGAGTGACACGACCCGTTCAGTGAACTTATCGTAAGGGGAATCCTAAGTCCAACCTGGATCGGGGACCCCCCCCCCCCGTTACCCAACCCAACCACCTTTAGCAAAACTTGAGTCAGCTAAATTCAAAATATATAACAATATAGCATAACTGGACAAGGACTGACTTTGGGATAGGTCTATTCCAAGACCAACCCTACAAGTTTTCCCGTCTACCAAACTATAACAATCAAAACATTAAGCCAAACCAATACCAATCCAAGGGCCATAAACTAGGTCATAACCAAATGAGTTCCAAAACATAAATATGATTAATCCCAAAATGAAATACGATGGAAAAGTGAGAAATTATGTCCAATGTTGTCAGCCCCAATACCAATACCAATATTAAGGCCGACACCAATACCGATCCCACCTATTCCAACCCATAGTAGTACCAAAAAGTCTCTAACCAAAAGAAAAAGAATATTCAATTAGGACATGCCTCCAACCATAGCCAAAACCAATATCCAAAATTAAATCAAAATGTCTACAAGTGTCCATAACATGAAATGGAGCCTTCCGAATAGATGGAAGCTTACCGCTTCAATTCAATAGATGTCCCCAATTCAATCACTGTGTAGGACAAGTAGAATAGCGATTCCTACATAGCGTGGGTATACAGCTGCCTAAAGATGGGTTAGTGGGTAAATGCTAGAACGAACTCAGGATAAGGATAAAATAATGTCATTTATAAAACAAAGTAAGAACCATCCATATGAATACAACCATACATATATATAACACCATGCTAGGAAAGGGAACCGGGTTTAGCATCCCATTAAAGCCTTTACCTGGGCTGTAAAGCTTTGCAGTCCTACGACACCCAGGCTATATGGGTTCAACTGCCCCTGCTAAAATGGCCTCAGTGTGTGAAGACACACGAACAGGCATGAAAACCTTGGATGAATAGTACATTCCCCAAATATAAAGTGTGACATAATGAACATGGTCACTTGGACCAAACCTCACATCGGCAAATATGAGTTTTCAGTTTTTGTACCCCCAAGACCGATACCTTCCGTGGCTTTGCTACACACCCCGCCATTAATGGCCAATTAAAATTATTACCAAGCCACCGACAAATTCAATAACCATTTATTAACCAATGCCATTAGTTGTGGTATCTTCATACCAACTATACTTGCAAGTTTTGTCCATATCCAACCACATATAGGTTTAAGGGATTCCATGTACCCTTCATGATTTCTAATTAACCAAAACCGTGGCCACCAAGGCCTTTTAGATCCATTTAAAACCATTTAAACCTTTTATATCATTTAGGGTTCGATTACCAAGTTTAAACCATTCATAAGTTTCATTGACAAACCAATATAACAGTGGACACATTGTTAAAGGCATTTTATCAAACACATTAGGAGCATAGTATTTCCAAAACCAAATTCCATTACCAAAGTCCATTACCATGCAAGAAATTATCCAAAACCACCATTAATGCATATAAAAAAATAGTTAAAACATGGGAAAACCATAAACAAGCATTTATAACTAAAACCACCAAATCATATTTAGAAACCCAAAATCATACAACATTCAAATCATAAAAACATTGTATAAAACCTTGCCTTTAATTTGAACTAACAATGAGGGTAGATAACGTGCCTTAATTGACAAAGTATACAAAGACAAACCACCAACAAGATCCCCAATTTAGTCCTCTAGTTGAAACCCTAACTTCCTTGCCCAAAAGCTCTTGAAAGAATTATAGAGTGTTTAGGAATAGTTTCTAAGTGTTAATGAATAGAATAATAGGGTAAATAGCCTCCCAAATGAGTTAGAAGTCCTGGGTCCTTATTAGTGTAAGTGAGGAAATATCCAAACTACCCTCACTTAAGTTGCTTAAAATCCCATCACAGGGGTACGACTAACCCTCACGAGTCATACCCTTTGATACGAGTGGTACCTACCACTCGTATCCTAAGCATTAACCCTTGGACCGAACATTGTCCACTGTATGACTCATCCTACCCAAGTCATATTGACAACATACAATCTGTACCCTTTATCTGTAACCCTAGCAAAAGAGAATCAAAGAAGGTTTGAAGACTGTCCACCATACGAGTCCCTAGTACGACTCGTACGCTGCTTACAGCTCCTGGTGAGCTACTTGTACTCCGATCCAACTTAAGTTACGAAGCCTAAGGTTAAGTGAAGGAACCAAGAAATATGTATCCAACTATACAATTCATACCACCAACTCATACCCATTCTAGTAACCAAAATCCATCCTACCAACTAACACTGGTCAGCATACGACTGGACTATAAAATTCATACCCTAACATACAGCTTGTACCCATGAGTCGTATTGGGTCTAGAGACTTGAATTCTAAGAAATCTTCTAAGGTCTAGAAATTAGGGTGCTTCAGTCTCCCCCACTAGGAATATTCGTCCCCGAATGATGGATAAGGTAGGGGTAACCACATGCACGAGTCATTTGTATTATCAAATATATTTCCAATCTCTTACAAAGTTTGAAAACATAGAGGCAAAGATATTAATCTTTACTTTAAAAAACTCAAAAAATAAAGATGTTTTGAAGACACATATACTCCGTACGAATCCCAAGAGAAAAAAATAGATACAAATACTTAGACTTCATGTCCTTCTCTACTTCCCGTGTCACTTCTTCCACCTTCTGGTTCCACCATACAATCTTAACCAAAGCCACATCCTTGGTCTATAACCGATGAACCTTCCTATCCAAGATCTCAACTAGGACCTTTTCATAAGATAGAGAGTCTGAGATACCCAACCCCTCCAAAGGAATAATTTAAAAAGGTTCACCAAGACACTTCCTCAACAGAGAGACATGAAATACTGAATGAACCGAGCTCAAGCTAGAAGGTAACTCTAACGCATGAGAAACATTTCCAACCATCCACAAAACCACAAATGGACTAATATACCGGGAACTAAGCTTCCCCTTTTTGCCAAACTACATTACTCCCTTCATGGGAGATACCTTGAGGAACACCTTATCCCCAACCTGAAACTCTAAGTTTGTACGCCTTACATCTGTATAGGACTTTTGGCGACTTTGGGCACCCTTAAGCCTATCCTGAATCACCTTCACCTTCTCTATAGCCTGGTAAACCAAGTCAAGACCAAACATATCTGCCTCCCCAAGCTCAAACCAACCAATAGGAAATCTACACTTCTACCATTTAATGCCTCAAAAGAAGCCATACCAATACTAAAATAATAGCTATTATTGTAAGAAACTTTACCAAAGGTAGATGCTCAACCTAATTGCCACCATAATCAATCACACAAGCTCGAAGCATATCCTCAAATGTCTAAATTATTCTCTTTGCTTATCCATCCATCGGTAGGTGGAAAGCAGTACTCAGACTAACCTTAGTCCCCAAACCTTTCTGGAAAAAACACCAGAAGTAAGATGTAAAATAAGTGCCACGATCAGTAATAATCAAAATAGGTACCCCATGTAGCTTTACAGTCTCCTAAAGATATAACTTCGCATAATCCTCCGCTAAAAAGGTAGTCCTCACTGGCAAGAATTAAGCAGACTTTGTTATCCTATCCATGTTGACCCAAATCGAATCATATTAATTCCAAAATTGAGGAAGACCGGTAACAAAATCCATATTGATTACCTCCTATTTACAGTCGGGCAAAACAATCTCTTGATACAACCCACCAGGTCTCATGTGCTCAACTTTAACTTGTTGACACACTAAGCACCTGGCCACAAAATCAACCATATTCCTCTTCATACCTTTCCACTAATACATCTCTTTAAAATCAAGATACATCTTTGTGGAACTGGGATGAACAACATAACATGACTCATGCGCCTAAACTAAAATCCTTTGTTCTAAATAATCGACATTAAGAAAACACAACCTCCCTTAGTACCATAAAGTACCATCACTACTGATCTCAAACACCATTACCTTTTTCCCACCAACGTCACCCTTGATTTTTATCACAATAGGATCTAGTACTTGCTTCTCTTTGATCACTGCACCAAGAGATGATCAAACCATTTTTTGTGCCATTACACCTCTATCCTTGGATTCCAAGAGGTGAACTCCAAGATTAGACAAGCAAAGAATATCCTTCACCAACACAACCAGCAACAACTCTAAATCACGAGTAGGATAATTTCTCTTATTTACCTTCAACTTCCTGGAAGCATAGAAAATCACCTTCCCATGCTGCATGAAAACATAACCAAGAACTACCCGAGATGCATCACAATAGACCACGAACCCATCATTGCCTTTCGGCAGAGTTAGAATTAGAGCCAAAGTCAGCTTATCTTTGAACTTCTGAAGACTCCCCTCACAAGCATCGGACCAAGAAAACTTAACCTTCTTCTGAGTCAACTTAGTCAAAGGAGTAGCTATCGACACAAAGCTGTCCACAAACATCCTATAATACCCAACCAAGCCTATGAAGATTCAAATGTTAGTTGGAGTCGTGGGTTTAGGCCATCTATTAACCATATTAACATTTTGTGGATCCACCATGATCCCCTCACTAGGAATAATATGACCAAGAAAAGTCATAGCGTTTAACCAAATACACACCTGGAGAACTTGGCATACAACTGTTATTCCTTTAAGATCCACAATACCGCACGGAGGTGATTAGAAAGATCCACCTTACATTTGGAATAAATAAGAATTTCATCAATAAACACAATGATGAATAGATCCAAGAACTGCCTAAAAACCTTGTTCATCAAATCCATAAATATTGCTGGGGTATTAGTCAATCCAAATGATATTACAAAAAACACAAAGTGCCCATATCGAGTACAAAAAGCTGTCATAGGGATATTCCCCTCCCTAAACATTAGTTGATGATACCCAGACCAAAGATATATCTTAGAAAAAAAGTTGGCACCTTGTAACTGATCAAACATATCATCTATCCTTGGGAGAGGATACTTATTCTTGATCATCACCTTATTCAACTGCCTGTAGTCAATGCACATCTGAATAGAACTATCCTTCTTGCACACAAACACTGGTGCACCCCACGGGGATATGCTAGGATGAATAAACCCCTTATCCAAAAAATCCTAAACTTGCTCCTTGAGTTCCCTCAACTCAGTCGAAGCAATTCTATGAGTTCCCTCAACTCAGTCGAAGCCGTTCTATAAGGAGGAAAAGATATTGGATGAGTATTTGGAACTAAATAAATATCAAACTCTATTTCCCTATCCAGAGAAACACCAGGAATATCATTTGGAAAGACATCAGAAAACTCATTTACCACCAAAACTGACTATAAAGCACGACCTTCCAAGTTAGAATCTTTAACCCGGACTAAGTGATAAAGACAACCTTTAAAGATTAACCTCTGAGCTCTAAGATAAGAAATAAACCTCCCCCTTAAAGCTAGGAAAACACCCTTCCTCTCTATAATTAGTTCACCAGGTAACCTAAAGACAACCTTTTGGGTCCAACCATCAACCTTTTGGGTCCAACCATCCAAGGACGCATAACAAGAGTGTAACCAATCCATCCCCAGAATAACATCAAAATCCACCATATTAAGTTCAAACAAATCCACAAAAGTATTCTTACCACTAATAAATACCCCCCTATAGACTCTCTTAATAATAATCGAGCCACCTACTAAGGTATAAACAAAAAAGGATTCAAAAAAAACATAGAATAAAAACAAATTCATACAGCCATAAATGGGGTCACATAAGAAAGAGTAAACCCCAGATCAATCAGACAATACACGTCACAAGAAAAGAGTTGTACCGTACCAGTGACGACATCAAGAGATGCTTCGAATTCCTATTAGGATTCCAAAGCATACAACCTATTCCGGACAACACTAGAACCAGGAGCAGCAATAAAAGTAGACACAGCACCACTGGGTGCAGGAGTAGAAGTTAGAGCCATTGGTACCTTATTTTCTCCCGTAGTAACCTTATTAATATAATAATCCCTGAGCTGATGGCCTGCTTGGTCACACTTAAAGCATTTGTCCTTTCCTTTATTGCAATAACCTCGATGAGGACGAATACAGAACCAATAATAAGGTCATGAAGAAACTAACTGACCCTCACTCACCGAAGATTGGACACCCTGTGCTTAAAAATTATCACCACCCTAATGACGCCTATCACCTGACTACCTCAAGTAAGAAGCACTAGTAGTAGGGAAGGATCTAGAACCCTTCCACTTCTTTTTTTCCATTTGCCGCCATCTCAACTACCCTAAGAATGAGTACCTCTGTGATTAGAAAGCCTTCTCTTATTACCCTGTTAATCTTTGAACTTCATCTATTTTCTCTTTTTGTCCTCTACCTATTGTATATGAATAGTCAACCTAGAAATGTCCATATCTTTAATCAGCAAGGCAATCTTGATTTCCAAGATCATATCTCGATTCAACCCAGAAGTGAAGCTTCTTATTCTCGCTCTAATGTCAGCCACAAAATTAGGAGCATACCTTGACAACTGATGAAACTTTAAGTCATATTCCTTGACAGATATTCTTCCTTGCTTAAGATTCACAAACTCCTCCATTTTTGCTTCACTCAGCTTTTGAGGAAAGAAACAATCCAGAAAAGTACCATAGAAGTCATCCCATAAGGATATCTCCTCCAAATCACCTCTATCCCTATCCCACTCTTCATACTATTGGTATGCAATACCTTAAAATGATAAGATGGAAAGTTTACACCTTCCACATTAGTAGCTTACATCACCCTAAATATCTTCTCTATCTCATCCAAGAAACCCTGAGGATCTATTTTCACCTTTACACTAGTAAAAGTAAGAGGATTCAGTTTCAGAAACTGACCAACCCTTATGACCTCAGTAGAAAACCCACCATACGTATCCTACGCAGCCTGTGCAGTAACCAATTTAGCAGTAGTATGAATAAATTAGCAAAATTCTGCATTAGTTACCTCACCCTAAGGAAGACTAGTAGAAACTGGAGGAACTCCAATACTATCGAGGATAGGACCCTGAGATCGAAGACAAACTCATAACGTAGGATATACCCCATAAACATTGTCCCTAGATGGGACTAAAGAGTTTTATTGTGTTTTAGATCGTTGAGGCATGATCTGAAAAGTGTACAACCAAGGATTAGAGAAGAATTTCAGGACTTAAGACTCTAAGCTTGAAAATAAAATACCAAGAAAGTGAAACATTCCTAAATTCCTTGTAGCCTCTCTCTTTTGAGTGTGGCATGCTACAGACCTCTAAAAGAGATTGTACTCGACACGACTTTGGTGAATCCCAATTGATCATGAACCTAAAGGTCTGATACCAACTTGACATGACCTGATTGAGAGCCTTGTCGTAATGGGCATCCCAAGTCCAACCAAGATTAGGGACCACCCCCTATTACCAAACCCAACCACCATTAGTATAACTTGAGTCAACTAAATTTTGAATATATAACAAAATAGCATAACCAGATAAGGACTAACTTTAGGATAGGCTTATTCCTAGACTAGACCTACTAAGTCATCCTATCCACCAAACCATACCAACCAAACTATCAAAACAAAGCAATACCAATCTAAGGGTCATAAATAAGGCCATAGCCAAATGAGTTCCAAAATATAATATGATTAATCCCAAAATGAAATACAATGGAACAGTGAGAAATTATGTCCAATAATGTTAGCCCCAATACCGATTCCATTATAAAGGTAGACACCAATATCGATCCTGTCCATTCCAAACCATAGATTTACCACAAAGACTTTAACCTAAAGAGTAATAATATTTGGTTGGGACATGCACCCAACCATAGCCAAAACTAATTTCTAGAAATAAATCAAAATGTCTAAAAGTATTCATAACATAAATGGGGCCTTCTAAAACGATGAAAGCTCACCACTTCAATCCAACAGTTGTCCCTAAGTCAATCACTATGTTGGAGGAGTAGAACGACTGGTTCTTACATAGCATGGATATATAGCCATCTGAAGATGGGTTAGTGGGTAAATGCTAGCATGAAATAAGGATAAGTATAAAATAATTCCATTTATAAAACCAATTAAGAACCATCCATAAGCACACAACCATACATATATATATAACTATACTAGGAAAAGAAACTGGGTTTAGCATGCCATTAAAACCTTTACCTGGGTAGGTGTAGATGGCACTTTGCCTGGGCTGGTGTAGCTTTGCCATCCTAAATCACCTATAAGCTATATGGGTTCAGCTTCCCCGGCTGAAAGGGACCAGTGCGTAAAGCCGCACGACCAGGGAAGAAAATTTAGGATGACTAGTATATCTCCCAAATATAAAGTCTGACATTATGCACATGATCACTTGGACCAAACCTAATATCTACAAATATGAGTTTCTAGTTATGGTCCTCTGGGACCACTAGCTTCCACAACTTTGCTACACACCCCGCCATTATTGCCTAAGTAAAACCATTACCATGCAACTAACCAATCCATTAACCAAGGTCATTAGTAGTGGTATCATCAAACTAACTATACTTACAAGTTTTACCCATAGACAACCACATACAGGTTTAAGGGATTGTATGTACCCTTCATGATCTCTAATTAACTAGAACTGTGGCTACCAAGGACTTTCAAATCCATTTAAAACTATTTAAACCATTCATATTATTTAGGGTTCCATTACCAAGTTAAAACCATGCATAAGTTTTATTGAAAACCAATATTATAGTGGACTTATTGTTAAAGGCATTTTATTAAACATATTGGGGGTATAGTATTTCCAAAACCAAAGTCCATTACCAAAGTACTATTTCTATGAAACCAATTACCCAAAACCACCATTAATGCATATAAAATCATAATTAAAACATGGGAAAACCATAACCAAGAATTTATCCCTATAAACCCCCAAATCATATTTAAATACCCAAAATCATACAACATTCAAATCAAAAAAAATTGTATAAAACTATGCCTTTAATTAAAACTAACAATGAAGGAAGAGAACATTTCTTAATTCATACAGTTTATGGAGAGAAACCACCAACATGATCCCTAATTTAGTGCTCTAGTTTAAACCCTAGCTTCCTTGCCCAAAATCTCTTGAGAGAATTATCAAATTTTTAGAAAGAGTTTCTAAGTGTTAATGAATAGAATAAAAGGGTAAATAGCCTCCCAAGTAAGTTAGAAGTTATGGGGCCCTATGAGGGTATATGGGGAAATATCCATATTACCCCCACTTAAGTTGCACAAAATCCAGTCAGAGGGGTAGACTAGCCCTCATGAGTAGTACCCTTTGATACGACTGGTACCCATCACTCGTATCCTAAGCCTTAACCCTTGGAACCAACACTATCTAGTGTATAACTCATCCTACCAAAGTCATATTGATAAAATATAATCCGTACCCCTCATTCATATCCTTGACCAGATAAACTCATAAAAGGTTTGAACATTGTCCACTATACGAGTCCCTAGTATGACTCATACCTTAGCTTACAGCTCCTAGTAAGCCACTCGTACTTAGATCCAACTTAAGTTACCAAGACTAAGGTTAAGCGAAGGAACCATATAGGTAGTACCTACAGGCCAGCGATGCCCAAGTAGGTGGTCCAAAATTTTAATTCTTACTTCTTTTCTCTAATTTAGCTCCCAAAACTGGATTCCTACAAAACACAACACAAAACATATCATTTCTAACAAAATGGCCTAAGTAACTACATATTTTCATGGTTTTAAGCACTGAAAGTGATATGAAATCATATCATATCAGGTACTTATTATTGATTTTCATTTATGGTATTGCCTACTCCTTATACCAGCATTTTTATTTTTGTTATTATTGTCATTATTTTGGCATTGATTGATGACTAGACTAGCATTATCTAGTTAGAATTTCCTTTTTTAATATTCTTATTCGTTGGCCTAGATGGCTAGCTCGATTGAATGTTTTCTCTTGTAGCAAGGTAAGATTGATTATTTTCTCTTCTGTTAGAGAGGTTAGATAGATTGTTGAGTGGGATTTGAAGGTAAAGGTAGGTTATTCTTCTATGAATCTATTATAGTTCTAAAGTTGGCGAATTGTTTCCATTGCCCATTTTTAGTTTAAGATTCTAGGACTTACCTTCTGGTTTGCTAAAATTTTAGCATTAACTATCCTTCTCTATAGCCTATTTTTGAGGTTGACTATTGTGGGATCTTTTTTTTAATTTGGCAGTTCATTATCCAATAGTGGTCTTGATGTTGATATTGAGAGGTCTTGGGATTTCCTTTCAAGTTTGTTAGATTAGTCTCATGTTGATAATTTGATCTTGGTATTGGTAAGGAGCTAGATATATTATTCTTACCGTGATGTGGCTCTGGTTCTAGTAGAGTTAAGAGAGGTGAAGATAGGTGATATTTTCCTGCGATCGCTTTTTAAGTTGGCAAATTAGGAATTCATTATCTTAATTTACCTGATTTATTTTTTGGCAGTGTCCTCGACCTTGGCATTGATGTTATAATTGGTAGTCTATTTTTTGTGATTTAATTCATGGTTTAATTAAGTTAAAGTTAGAATGAAATGGGTAAATTTAGGAAATCCTTCTTCCAGCATTTATTTGGCCTAATGTGACTTTGTGGAAGTTGTTCTAGAGATTTGGAGTTTGGATACTTGCTCATCTACAATATTGGTTGGGATAGTAAAGATCAAGTGGTTCAACCTCGGTGTTGAGATTTCATCCTTGAATTATAGAGTTTCGGTGCATCTTTTATTTTTAGATTTATCTTAGTTGAGTATTTATCTATAGGCAGGCTAAGACTGCACCTTATCTACCTTTTCAGTCATTTTTAGTTCAGATGAATTATGATTGATGGGTGTTCAGATGATACTTCATTGGCATACCATGTTGGTTTCCTCTGCTCTTGACCTTAATTCTCAATTTTCACTAGAATTTTGTATTATCTACTCAATAAAAGTAATATTCTCAAGTTAGGATTAGCATGGTTTCATCCTACATTGGTTGAACATCTTAGAGTGGATCATTCAGTTGTGAGTGTCTATGTTTCGGACTCCTAACTATAAATTTAGAGAGTCAACTGGATCGGTTAGTGGCTTTGGAATTGTTATGAACATAGATCCTCACCATTTATGTGACCATGTAGAACCTTGTGGGTTTATCCTTATGCTTGTCATTATGGACTTTGGGTAGTTTAGCTCTAGTTTTTTGGGGTTAGTTTAATGGGATTGAGCGGATAGGACTCAAATGACAGTTTGGGTGATTCAGATTAGATGGTAGGTTTGGATTAGAAAAAAGGTTATATTTAGATATTGGAGTTGATCAAATGATTTATGCCTTAGATTTCCTTTGGCTTGGATGAGTTTGCTTAGTTGTGCTGGTATTGATATGGTATTAGTATGTTATGGTTAAGATTTGTACACTTTAACCATTCTTGGTTCAATTGGAGACTAGTTGGTTGTTGAGGTTGAATTTTGATTATTTGTGAATTAAAGTAAGGAAGTTGGTAGAAAAAAGGATACCTATAGAAAAATCCATTATAAGCATTATTTCTTCTTAGTGGTTATGTAGGTAGTCTTGCTTGAAGCATGGGGCCCCAATACTTTTTCCCTTCAAGCTTTGTGCTCCTATTATCCATTGACTTTTATGGATGAAAGTTCTATTAGTGGTGGATATTATAATAATCTTCTAGGTTATTTCCTTGATTTATGCATATTTATACTGTTTCTAGCCTTTCCATAGCTGCTATAGGTTATTTGTGACTTGTCAAAACTATTGGTTTGGTCATCAAACAGTTCATTTGGGTTTTAGACTTATAGTTTGGAGTTATCACTATTAAGGAATCGGTCTCAGACCAAAATACTAGCAAACAACATCAAATGAGAATTCCGCAGGTATCATAAACTCCAACATGGATCAAAGATTTAGGGTGAGATCTTGGCATTTAGAGTATAACTATTCTCCCTCTTGTATATTAGATTGATCTCTATGTTATATACACAGATGGTTTGTATGTGTATAATCATTTAGTACTTTTTTTTGTATTATTAATATATTAGAAGCTCTTGTACTGATCCCAGTAGTTTTTGGGACCATCTTAAATATATTAATCTTTTATAATAATTATTCCTCCATCTTGATTCGTTTTTGGTAGTCCGTTACTAGAAGTTTAGGACTATGGGTTGTCTTACCTACTATGGGTTATAGTAGGTGCCATCATGACCTGAGAGATTAAGTCGTGATAAGCTTGTAATTATGTTAATTACAAAATACGGGGCCCTCACACCTATTAATATGAGCTACATAGAAATAATTCCCAAAGCTCTAGGTATATCTCACACAAATTTGATGAAAGAAAAATTGATTCTAGTGTGAGTTTAGAAATATTTGGGATGCAAAAGAGAAATTGAAAATATCCCAAAATATCGACATACCTTCTAATAGAGGTGTGGTTTGATTATAGTTGAAGTCATTCTTTACTTTGCGTCCAAAGAGTTCGATATTTCTCTTTGGTCTACATTCTGGTTTGCTACTATGCTAAGTTCCACATTGTGTTTCGTTCTTTTTGGAGTTGTTCGTATTTGTTGATTTGATTAGATTTTTATCCTTCTCGGATGCTCACAACAACATCTCGAAAGAAAATTGTTTATAGTAAAAGAAATTCACTATGGAGTGATAGTTTCTTCACTGTGCAACCTTCATCACTCTCAACGCATGACTCTCTATTTGATAAATTGTTGATTTCCTTAATCTTCTTAAATGATTTTTCTTGGATAAAATTGTGGTTTCAATTTGAGATGCTCTCTACAAAATCTGAAACAAGAATACTAGTAGAAAAATAATTCACGAAAGGTCGATAGTTCTTTCACCATACCTTTGCATGGGTTAAGTTTCTGAAAAATCAATGCCATCCTCTTTTGTACCTATTTTGGAGGTGTAAGACCTCTTAAAATTTTGATTATTTTATGTTTATCCGCCCGCATGCATAATATTGATTTTTGACCTGAATTATGTTTAGGAATGTAATAAGGGACTTTTAGGAAAGTTTTGGATATTTTAGAAGGGGTTCAGGGTCATTTTGGGACTTCGAGGCAATGAGGGTACGCGATAAAGCAATGTCACTGAGGGTAACCTCCGCGATATTGGTGTGGTACGGAGGCTAACCTCCGTGATATTGACGTACCACATCACTGTTTATAATTCATCAAGTTTTATTTTTTTCTTTTGGGGTGAGGGGCTTTTGGTCTTTTTACCCCTTGTATGACCTTTAAACATAAAATACACCCTTTTCCATCAGTTTTAAGGATCAAATACCATTCTGGTCCTCTTTAAAACTTAAATCAACAAACTTCAAGGGTTTTACTGTGAATTCATCATCCAAGCTCCGAAATTTGAATTATTTTGAATTCCTTGTGTATTTCAGGCATGTTTCACTTTCCCTAACTTTGATTTTATACTATATCATTAAATAATAGATTTTCATGTGATTTAATTATGGATTTTGAAATTGGGTTAAGGAGTTTTGGTTGTTACTGATTGAATTACTTGTTCCATGTTCTAAATTGATTATTCATACTTTAAACTAATATTTTTGGAACTGAATTGGTGTATGGTATAAATGGTTAGAATGGGGGACATATCTTTTCCCAAGTTGATGGAATTTTGGCTTGGTAGTTCCGTTAACCTTAACACACCATGTAAACTATATTTTGACTATGGAAAATTGCATAGTTTAACTTGTTTTTTGAACCAAATGCATTGCATTAAAGGATAAATAAATGAAAATTGTTTTGGATGGCCTTGGTTTTAGATTTTAAATAGATCTTCGGATTCCAATTGGGTTATATGGATTGGTTTGGTATAGAGATATTAGCTTGTAAGAATATTGGTATGACCATACCAAGTGGTAAATGCCTTAATGAATGACTCCTGGGCAAATGAATTGGTTAATGTGCCAATTGTTTTAATTTAGGATTAAAGGGGAGCGTGTAGCTCCCCATGGAGGTGTAAATTTTGGGGAGACGAACACTTAAAAACACATTTGCCGGTGTTGGGGTGGTCTATATGACTATGTACTTGGCCCACACTTGATATATATATATATATATATATATATATATATATATGAGTGTGTATGTATATTAATAACAATAATAATAATGATAAATGTAAGTAATCTTTGTCATTTTTAACATTAGAAAATCTTCAAATTTCAAATTTAAAAATGATTAATCTTTCATATAGAAACAATATTCTATTTCAATAAAAATAAACAAGCATGAATGATTCTTGCGCAAAGCAACACAATTAACAACAAAAAAACTCCAACCTCAGTAGCTCCTCACAATTGGAAAATCATATAATCCGTTGAATTTATATCATCAATCTTTAGTAACAAAAACCAAAATAAATGCATACAATTGGAGAAAAGGAACAAATCCATTATGCACAAAGCTGAACAATTACCAGACTACAAATACTTTGTCAAATATGTATGAGCCATTATAAATACAAAAAAATTTAAAAATATAAAATAATTTATTTTTGTAAGCATAAAAATATATATTAAAATTTCAAAAAACTTTACCTCAAATTACAAGAAAATTTGTTTATTCAATTTTAGATACAGTCAATATTTTACAAAAGAATAAAAATTTAATTATCAATTTTCTTGTGTCTATCAAGAATACACCATAATTTATTATTGTAAAATTCAAGAATATACTGACATTTTAGAAAACCTACCTCAACTTAAAGTAAATTTATCTCTTTAATCATGAGATATATCAAGATCTCACAAAAAAATTCTCAATTTGCAATTATCTATCACAAATTCATAATAATTTAGTTATTATAAACCTCAAGAACATACTAAAATTTTAGAAAACTTATCTCAAAGAATAAATAAATTTATCTCTTTAATCATAGATACTATTAAGTGTAAAAATCAAAAACTAACTAAAATTTTTGAAAACTCACCTCAAATCACAAGCAAGTTTCTCTCTTCAATCTATCACGATATATCAAGATTTCAAGCAAAAAAAACTTCTCAATTAGCAATTACCTATCAAAAATACATGATAATTTATTTATTAGAGTATAAATTTCAAAAACATACTAAAAATTTAAAAACATACCTTAAATCACAAGCAATCATAGATACTATCAAGATTCAATTGATAAAAAATTCTATAACTTTTTTTCCCTTATGTACACAAAAAAGCTTGATATTGCCTACTAATAAAGCCTATAATAAATGACAAAAGAATCATACAATGTATCTACTTTGATACCTAGTTAAATACTATAGCATGTAGGCTTGCACCCACTTTTAATATTAAAGAGAACAAGGATTTTTGATGTCACAGTTGGAACGAAAACCGTAGAAAGTGGGCAACATTATTTTTTTTTTCCTAAATTAAAGATTCAAATTCTACTTCCAATTCTATTTTGAGTAAACTTTTGGTAGTAATTCCTATACCAAAAAGGTAGAGAAAGAAGTTCCAAATTTAAAAAAATATAATTAAATATTTATTTTTAAATATTAAAAAATTAGCAAAAGACGATTTTGTCTAAAGAGAAGATTTTTAATGAGGGGAAAAAAATTAAAATTACTTTTCTAAGGGTCTTCACACTTTTAATATTATATATATATTATGACAACTATTTCCTTGGTGGCTTTAGTTTTTCCTTGATTTTTCCTCGGTTCATGCGACTAACATGTACTGGCACCCTTTTAGTAGGGAAAGCTGAACCCATATAGCCCATATGTTCGTTTAGAATGGATCGATCTATATATTTTATGTTAAACCTTTAAATTCTCAGGTTCATGACCTTTGTCCCTATCCGAACATCCTATATATATTTATATGAATGTGGTCCATATGGTTTATGACTTGATTTTTGTGATTGCATTAGTTTATCCTTATTCTCTGAGTTATATGTCAGTGCTTATCCCACCGACCGTCCCTGATGCTATATTATTTCATGATATGGTGTTTGAAAGGTATTCTATTACTCCTATACAATATTAGGTGATGTGGTGATTCATTGTGTTGGTATGAATTGGTGAGCTTCCATCCTTCAGAAGGCCCTATCATTTCATTAGTTTCTTTTATTAACTTAGTACTATTGGATTCTTTTCTTTTGGTCATAGTCGGAGGCATATACTAACTTAGTTGCTATTTTACTTTTAGTGACTATTATGGACAAGTGTGCATGGATTGTAATTTGAATTCTTTGAATTATCATTTGATTCATCTATTCCTATTAATATTATCATTAGTTTGATTGGCTTCTTCTTTATTTTTATAATTATTATGCTATTGAGGTTAGACTAAGGGGGTGGTCTCTGGTCTATGGTGGGCTTGAGATACCCATCATAACTAAGCCCTAGTTTGGTTCATGACAAGCTAGGTGTCAGAGCATAGTTTAGGATCGTTGGGTGTCCACAAAGCCATGTTGAGTAGATCTCTCATTATGGGTGTGTAGTGCAACACACTTATAAGTGGGAGGTTACAAGGCATTTGGGAATATTTCCCTTTTTGTGTTCTAATTTTGGGCTATAGAGTCTGGTGCTATGAAACTCCTCTAACTCCTGGCTTACTCAATTTTCGTATCATGCCTCCCCAATGATCTAATTTTTGTAGAAACTCTACTGGGAACTCTGTCCTATCTTAGGAAAATATGAAAGGAACTTGCCTTTTTTATGGAGTGTATAGCCGATCTAGGGTACCTTCTTCTGATTATACCACTCCTCTTAGAGTTCCACCAATCCCTACTAGTCCTCCTCGAGCTTTTTGAGCTAGTGATACTTATGACCAACCGCCTTAGGGAGATATCTCTAATATAGAGTTCCTTTAGTTTATTCATATGCTTACACAGTCGGTGGCATCGTAGTTTTGTTACTCGAATTAGGTTAGTTCTATTGCTTATTCATCTGAGGTCACTTAGGTTGGACAGTTTATAAGGTTTAATCCCTTAACCTTTATAGGAACTAAGGTTATGGAGGAATGTTAGGGGTTTATTGATGAGATGAAGAATATTTTTATAATGATGCTTGCTACTGATTTAGAGGTTGTGGAGTTTGATGCCTATAATTTAAAAGATATTGTTTGCCAGAGGTATAAGAATTAGAAGTAATGAGGGGTAATAATACTAAGCAGGTAGTGTGGCATGACTTTATAGGTGCCTTTGTTGATCACTTCTTTCCTCAAGATTTGACAGAATCTAAGGCTAAAGAGTTTGTGAACTTGAATCAAGGGAAGATGAGTACGAAGGAGTAGTAAGTAGTTGTCCTGTTATGCTCCAGAGTTAGTGGTTAACATAAGATCCAAAATGAGGAATTTTTCATTCAAGTTATCCTATGACTTAGTATTAGAGTTTAAGGATGTGATATTGAAAAAAAATATGGACTGAGGTTTATATGTAGCATGTGGAGGATGAAAAGAAAAAATAAGTAGAGATGGGAAAGAGGAAGAACAAAAAGTGTAGATATTCAAAGTATGATATAGGTCAGCAGAATAGTGGGACGTATGGTAAACAATGGACTAAGAAAAAGAATTAGGGAAATTCGTATTCGCCTGCCAATGCTCCTTATCATAAGTCGCCTGCCAATCCTTTCCAATTTGTCCCTGTGGTTAATCAATTTCCTAAAGAGTTTCCTAATGATCTTCCTGATATTCCTCCCGATAGGGAAATTAACTTTGAGATTGATCATCTATCGAATACTCGTCCTATTTCAATTCCTCCTTATAGAATGGCTCCGACTGAATTAAAGGATCTAAAGAATCAATTGAAAAATCTTATTTATAAGGGTTTAATTTATCCTAGTGTTTCTCTGTGGGATTCTCCTGTACTTTTTATGAGAAAGAAAGATGGGTCTCTTCAGATGTGTATAGACTATTGTCAATTGAATAAGGTTATCATGAAGAATACGTATCCTCTTCCTAGGATTGATGATATTTTTTATCAGATTTAGGGTGCTAGATATTTCTATAAGATTGATCTCAATTTACGTGTTCATCAGTTGAAAATTAGGGAGTTCCAAACTCGAGGATATAATTTTTAGTTATTGTAATTTGGGTTGACTAATGCTTTGGATGCTTCCATGGATCTTATGAATCTGGTGTACGGGCAATTTTTTGATTTGTTTGTCATAGTCTTTATTAATGATATTTTGGTGTACTCAAGAGTGAGGAGGATTAGGCCAATCATCTCTGAATTGTGTTGCAGACTCTTAAAGACAAGTGATTGTAAGCAAAATTTTCTAAGTGTAAGTTCGAGTTAAATATTATTACTTTACTGGGGTATGTTGTTTCTAGTGAGGGGATCAAGGTAGATCCACGGAAAGTTGAGGAAGTTATGAAATGTGCTAGACCCACAACTCCAACTGACATTAGGAGCTTCTTGCACTTGTGTTGGTACTATAGAAAATTTGTAGAGAGTTTCTTATCTAGTGATGCCCCATTGACATGGTTAACTCAAAAAAAGGTCAATTTTTTATAGTCTATGAGTGTGAGGGTAGTTTTAAGAGGTTGAAGGATAAGTTGACTTCTGCACCATTTTTGACCCGACTAGAGGTTAGTGAGAGGTTTGTTGTGTATTGTGATGCATCTAATATAGGACTAGGTTATGTATTGATGCATTATAGTAAGGTCATAGGCTATGCATCCAGGCAGCTTAAGGTTCATGAGAGGGATTATCCAACTCATGATCTAGAGTTGGCGACTATGGTCTTTGCCTTGAATATCTAGCACCATTATTTGTATGGAGTGCATGTAGACATTTATTTGGACCATAGGAGATTGAAATATATATTTACGTAGAACGAATTAAATTGCAAGTAGAGGTGGTGGCTCGAATTACTTAAGGATTACGACATGAGTCTTCACTACCACCCAGGTGAAGCTATTGTTTTTTCTGATGCTCTTAATAGGTTGTTTATGGAGAGCTTATTCCATTTTGATGAAGAGAAAAGAGAATTGGTGAAAGACATTCTTAGGTTAGCTAATTTGGGAGTTTGTCTTTTGGACTCTGAGGAGGGAGGGAAGGGTGATTATTCAGGAAGTGGTCAAATTATCTCTTGGTGCTGAATTAAAGAAGAAGCAGGCTTTAGATCCTATACTTATGCAGATTAAGGATGATGTGGGTAAGAAAAAGGTTATGGATTTCGAGATTGAGGGAGATGGAATTTTGAGGTATCAAGGTAGGTTTTGTGCTCCCGATGTTGATGGGCTACATGAAAGGATTTTGACTGAGGCTCATGAGTCCAGATATACAATTCATCTAAGTTCAACTAAGATGTATCTTAACTTGAAGGAAATCTATTGGTGGAATAATATGATGTGGAAAGTTTTGTTACAAAATATATGGTTTGTCAGTAAGTTAAGGTTGAGCATTTGAGGCCAGGTGGCATGTCTCGAGAGATAGAATTTCCCATGTAGAAGAGGGAGATGATCAATATATATTTCATTATCGGTCTTCTAAAGTTCTGTAATCAGTGTGATTCTATTTGGGTCACTGTGGATAGAATGATTAAGTCTGCTCATTTCTTGCTTTTGAGGACTAACTACTCAGGAGAGGATTATGCTAAGTTGTTTATTTAGGAGGTAGTAAAGTTACATAGTGCGCTAGTGTCATCATTTCACACTGAGGTATGCAGTTCTCTTCTCATTTCTGGTGTTCATTTAGAAAAGTTTGGGCACTTAAGTGAACCTTAGTACCACTTTCCACCCTTAAATAGATAAGGAAGTGAAGTATACTATTTAGACTTTAGAGGATATTCTAAGGGCTTATGTGATTGGCTTTAAAGGCAGTTGGGTTGATCGTTTGCCTGTTGTTGAGTTTGCATACAATAATAGTTACCATTCTAGCATTCAAATAGCTCATTTTGAGGCTCTTTATGGCAGAAGGTGTAGGTATCCTATTAGGTGGTCTGAGGTAGATGAAACTAGGCTGTTTGGTCCTGACTTGGTTCACTAAGCCATAGAGAAGCTAAAAGTGATTCAAGAAAAACTTAAGACTTTTTAGAGTTACCCAAAGTCTTATGCAGAGGTGAGGAAGAGGGGTTTGGAGTTTGAAGTAAATGATTAGGTATTCCTGAAGGTGTCTCCTATGAAAGAAGTCATGAGGTTTAGGAAGAAGGGGAAGCTCAGTACCCGTTATGTTGGACCATATTAGATTTTGAGGAGGATTGGGAATGTCACATATGAGTTAGATTTTCCTGCAAGTTTCACTTTGATTCATCCTGTTTTTTATGTATCATGCTGAAAAAGTATGGGTGATCCTTCCTTAATAGTGCCTGTTGAGGATATTAGTGTTAAAGATTCCTTTTCTTATAAGGAAGTCCCAATTGGAAATTGGATAGGCAAGTTCTTAGGTTAAGGACCAAGGATGTTTCCTCGATGAAGGTTTTTTAGAGAAATCTAAAGATAGAAGAGGATTCATGGGAAGCTGAGGAAGATATGAAGGCCAAGATGTTCTTGTTCCCCATGTAGGATGACAGTGCAAAAGGAACTATCTTGTTCCGCCTTATCACAGTTTGAATTTGTTATTTGATTCTGATGCATTCTTGTTATTCTTATGCTAAAAGTATCCTAACTCATCATTTGGGGACGAATGATCCTGGGGGGATAATATAGGACCTCTTACAATTTTGATCATTTAATTTTTGACCCTCCCACTTGTGTAATGTCGATTTTTGACTTTAATTATGTTTAGGGATGTAAAAAGGGTGTTTTGAGAAAGTTTCAAATTTTTCAGAAGGGGTTTGGGATCATTTTGGGACCCAAAGGCAGGATCCGTGATAAGGTCGTGTCTCGGAGGTTAACCTCCATAATATTAGCGTTGCACGGAGGCTAACCTCTACAATATTGGCGTGCCACACTGCTATTTATAATTCATCTAGTTTTTTTTTTTACTTAGGGTTAGGGGCTTTTGATCTTTCTACCCCTTGTACTTCCTTTAAACATAAAAGACACCCTTTTTCTAACAAGTTTTAAGGATCAAAGACTATTCTCTTCCTCTTTAACACTTAAACCAAGAAACTTCAAGGGTTTTATAGTGAATTCATCATCCGGGCCCCAAACTTTGAATATTTTTCATTTCCTTGTGTATTTCAGGCTTATTTCTCTTTCCCTAACTTCAATTTTACAATGTTGCATTTATTAAATGGATTCTTATGTGATTTAATGGTAGGTTTTTAAATTGGGTTTAGGGATTTTGTTTGTTATTGATTGAATTACTTGTCCTTTATTCTAAATTGATTATTCATGCTTTAAATTGATATTTTAGGGATTGAATCGTTTCATGATATAAATGGTTGGAATGGGGGACATGGGTTTCGCCAAGTTTATGAAATTTTGGCTTGATAATTGCACTAACCTCAACTCACCTTGTAAACAGGATTCTGAATATGGAAAATTTTATGGTTTAACTTATTTTGAATCCAATTCATTGCATTAAAGGACAAATGAATGAAAATCATGTTGGATGGCCTTGGTGGCCTTGACTTTGGATTTTAATGGAACTTGGGAGTCCAATTTTGTTATGTGGATTTGTTTGGCATAAATATATTTGCTTATAAGCATATTAGCATGATAATACCTAGTGGTAAATGCCTTAATGAATTACTCTTGGTTTAATGAGTTGGCTTATGTTTAAATTTTTTAAATTTAGGCTTAAAGGAGATTGTTGTAGCTCACCATGTAGGTATAAGTCCTGGGGGGGGGCAGGAACACTAAAAACCATGTTTGCCGACATTGAGGGTCTATATAATCGTGTGCTTGGTGCACACTTGATACGTATATTTTTGGGGATGGATATTACTTTGGAAACTTTAGTTTTCTCTTATTTTTTCCTTAGTTTGTATGGCTAACATGCACTTAGGACTTTTCAGCAGGGGGAGCTGAACCCATATAGCCCATGGGTGCCTTTAGAATGGATCGAGCTACACAGGTCAGGTTAAATCTTGAAATTCTAATGTTCATGACCCTTGTTCCTTTCCCGACATCATATATATATCTATATGAGTGTGGTGCATATGGTTTATGACTAGATTTTAGTATTATTTTATCCTTATTTCCTGAGTTACATGCCAGTGCTTATCCCACTAACTGTTTCTATATGTTACATCATTTCATGATGTAGGGTCTGAAGGCATTTCTATTACTCATATGCAGCATTAGATGGTGTGGTGCATTCGTTGAGTTGCTGTGAAGTTGTGAGCTTCCATCCTTCAGAAGGCCTCATTATTTCACTAATTTCTTTTATTAACTTAGTACTGTTGGATTCTTTTATTTTGGTCATAATCGAGGGTATATCCTAACTTAGTTACTATTTTAGTTTTAGATGCTTTTATAGACAAGTGTGGGTGGATTGTTATTATTCATCTATTCCTATTACTATTATCATTGGTTTGATTGTATCTTGCTTTGTTTTTATGATTATTGTTCTTTTGAGGCTAGGCTAAGGAGGGTGGTCTCCGATACATGGTGAGCTTGAGATCCCCATCACGACTAGGACCTGGTTCGGGTTGTTCCAAGAGGTAAACCACTCATTGTGACAATAGACATAAAAACCCTTTTGGTTTATTAGATAAGACAACTCTTTTAGTGATTGAAATTTTCTTCAAAGAAGGGTGGCCCTCTTGGAGACCGACGACACCTTGCATAGAACAGACCTTGTAACCATGATCTTTGTTAATATGGTAACGCTCACTATTTTCTGTAATGCTTTTTAGATTTGAAACAATTACCTCTTTGATTATTGGTCGTGATCTTTACATATGACGTCGGGATAGTCTTATACATTTTTCTTATACATATGACTAACAAATATCTCTCAAGTTGTCAATCTCTAAATAATCTTACATATCATTCGATGTTAGATATTAGATGAATTATAAATGTTCTTTAAGTTTTCAACTTTTAGGTAATCTTGTATATTATCCGACCTTAGATAAGAGAAGACGTACAAATGTCCCATAAATTTAAGTTTTTGTGTAATCATGCACATTATCCGACATTGGATAGGTTGTGGCCTATATCTACTACTTATATTGTAAGTTTTTGGGTAATCCTATGCATAATCAATCTTGAATATGTCACAACTCATAGAGAATCTTTATACTGCCAATTTTGGTACTCTTGCACATCTTCCATTAAGGATTTAGGTATTGATTATTGTAATGACGTTTTCGGTCATATTCTTGATTTTCATGCATTTTCAGCATTTTGAGCCTTCCTACAATGGCTATTGCTTATGACTAGCCAGAATTGTTGGTTTGGTTATCAGACAGTTTGTTTGGGTTTTAGGTTAATTTCCCTATTTTGGAGCTATTACTGTTAAGAAATTGGTCTCGGACTAAACTCCTAGTAATCAAACTTGGATGAGAATTTGTATAGCACCATAAGCTCTAGAATGTTGATTTAGGCTTGGAGGTCCCTTGGTTCACGTCTCGAGACTTCTAAACACATTCTAGGCTATTGGATAAAATTTAATTTAAGCAAAACTATCAGTGTGGGGCCTATATTTAGTCAAAACAACCTTGTATGGAAGTTTTGATGGTTCAATAATACCGAATTTGGTATGGTAGCATAGTTTATTTGCTTAGACGGGGTTCCAAATAAATCTTGAACATCCTAGCAGAGTCTATTTAGACTTGGAAAAATTTGGTGCCTGGCATTGGCTGGTGCAACTGCTTAAGAGTTGGTCGCTTAATAGATCGATGGATCACTTTAGTTGCTAGCCTTAGTCCCCTATAGTTTCTTAAGAAACACTCGACCGCTTCAGCATAGACCAAATTTTTGTGGAGGATCATTTAAGTGATCATTTGACCGCTTAAGAATGATCTATTTAGCGGCAACTGCTAGGAATAAATCCCTCTTTTCACCCATTTTTCTCTCATTTCTTAACCCTATTCCTCTATTTTTTTAGAGCTTGGAGCGTTCTAAGTGTGGGGAATCATCCATTGAAGCTAAGGTAAGTTAGCCCAACACTCCTTGATCATTTCCCATTATTTTTCCCATCAAATTCTATCCTTTTTCATTGTAAATTCTTAGATTATAGGTCTTAAAATCCTTAGACTTTAGGGGATGATTTGGGCCCTAATTTATGCTCCATTTGTGCTCAACTTTTGAGCATACAGTCCTTGTCCTTTGAGGGACCTCGTGACAGATTCAATTTTAGGTTTTATTTGCGGCCTCGCGGGCTCGTTCTTGACTCCAATGACCTAAATATTTTTATAGCAATATAGGTCTTATTTTACTCCTATTGATGTGTAGATTATTATGTTTATAGCATGACAATATTCGGTATCATGGAGAAAAGATGAGTTATTTATGGATGAATCAAGAATTTAAGTTTGGCATCAAGGTAGGCTTTGATCTAATTTTCTCTATGAAATAGTGTACAGTATTAATTGCAGTCTAGGTAAGGATGATATAACATATTTGTGGCTAATGTATCATGACTTAGCCTAATTAGAGAGTTTGGGGATAGAAAGGTTATCCGACCCTCAGGATGAAATATTTATGATAGCTATGTAATCCTATCATACTAGATTATAAACATGTTGACCATAGTTAGATATTAAGATCCTATATATAGGACATACTCTTTGAGTTGGTGACTGGGATCATAGTTTCCCAGATTATAGTGCTATCATTATGCTAGTTGTATATATTGTTGGGATTAGGACTATAGTTATGATAACAGTTGGACTCAAGGTGAGTAATCTACCCTCAGAAAGGGCGTGATTCTAGTTTATGGATGCTTAAGTTCTTATATTTGTATTTCTTAGATACTGGTGATCGAATGCATATTTTTAGGTGCATTCATGCTCACTTAGTAGTTCGATTCCAATCATATTATGATTTTACTATTATTTCCTAAAAAAGGATTTATTCCCACTTCTCACTTTTAAAACAGATTCTTTTATAATAGGAATCATACCACCTTATTTAATGATTTACGAGCTTTTGAAACTAAAGATGATGTTTTGAAAATTAGATTGAGATTGATTTTGGTTTGTGGTTTATCCACTCTTTTACCACTACTATTTACTTCTATCGAGAAAGAGCCTCTTCTTTCGTTCACCTTCCCACGAGCTTCATCTTTCTAACCCTTTCTACTCTATTATGTTATTTTAGACTTAGACTTAATCTCAGGCAATGGATTTACAAACTACACTCTTTTAGTAATGATTCGAGTCCATGCACTTATTGTATATATCTCTTTCTCCAGTCCTATTTGAAGTCTATTGATGATGATAAATATTAGAAGTTGTAAATCGGGACCATAAGCCCCTTCATCTATGAGCCACAATGTCAGAGAAGAGTGGTCAGCGTAGGTCCAGCCTTCATTAGCGACTGAGTTAGAGGAGATTTATACATTTATACATTATGACACTTAGGTTGGACCTGGTTTACTGCTGGGTTGTGTACATTTATCCTTTTTATATGTATTACTGATCACAAACATAATTATTTAGTGCTTATTTATGTCGTCCTTATGGGGGGTTGTATGGGTATAAGCTATGATTGTTGTTTGCTGAGTGTTTTATTGGACCTTTATGGCTTATGAGGGCTCAATTAAGCATTGTTTGTTTGCACTAGATGGTTACTTTATTATTGGTAATTATGGTTAGTTTGTGGCAGGATATGTATAGACTAGAACTTGGGATTGTTGGTATTCTTTTTTTTTCATTCTTTATTATTCTAAAAATTACTTTACGATTAGGGACCCACATTATGGTAGTCTTAGCTTGCCTATCTGATTATGACCCTTGTGATATAAGCTTGGATCCTTTAGGCTACTACCCTGAGTTGTTCTATATATATTCATGTTGTATGTATCATTTGGCCTTGTATTGCTACTATATATATTCTCTTTGATCTTCATTTGTGGCTAATGATATGTGGTGTTGCACTTTAGTTCCTGGATACTATTAGTATAGGATAAGTCTATCCTTATTTTTCCCTTAGCATTTTCTTTTTTAGTTTCTTGGATAGTTGTCTATAGCTTATATTCCTATACATGTTATTTGTGCTTGCATTATCTTTGGAGCTCGGTTGGCTAATGTCTATTGAGTACCATGTGTTTGATACTCATACTACACTTCTACAGCCTACAGATCATAGTATGAGTTCTTGTCATTGGTGTAGGCATCATGCAAAGCAGCTATGTATGAGAGATTTAGGATGAGCTCTTGGGGTTCAAATTATACCCGCTCTCCCTCATATTGATTAGACTAATATCTATATTGTATTTAGAGATATCTTTATATAAATAATATATATTTATTTTATATTTTTACTTTGTACTATGATTGTATTAAGAGCTCTTGTACTAATTTCACCAGTTCTTGGGGTTGATTTATATATATTAGTCTTTTTATCATATCTATTCGGCTGTTTTCTTTTATTTCTCATGATAGTCTGTTACTAGCTATTCCAGACTATGGGTTGGCTTATCTGCTTGTGGATTATTGTAGTTTCCATCATGACATGAGAAATTGGGTTGTCATACTTATGTATAACCTTTGAATGGTCAAAATTTTGATAATCTTGCATACTATCTGGTTTGGATGTTATTGTGGCTTAATGATTACCCATGAACTGTTACCTTTAAGTTGACCTCTCGTATTATCTTATTTCAAATGTTACAACTTACAAATGATCTACAAATTGTCAAATTTTCAAGATGTTTGGTTTATCATCCGTCTTTAGATAGTGACTTAGAGACGTCTTTCAAACCATGTGCTTCTTAAGCTCTAGTATGTTGAACATTCAAATTATTGGTACATAAAGTGTTGAAACATCCTCGATGCCAGACTACATCACCTTTATGTGGTTAATAGATATAAAATGTTGAGATATCTTTGATGCAAAATTATGTTATCTTTGCTAGGTCAACTGGCATTCGTACTCCAAAGAATATTTCAATGCTGGGACTTATCCATTATGTATAATGAATGGTTATGGAGGCTTATCTAAATGGCATGATGGCCTTCTGGGCATGGATCTCTCGATATGTCCTTTTTGAAATGGATCTCTTAGAATGGTATGCAATGGAATAAATAGTCCCTCTTGATGTTATATATAATGGAATAAAATAGACTCTCTATATGTTATGTAGTGGATTGAAATGACCTTTTCAGCATGTGATGTAATGGGATAAAATGGGGTTTTCAGCATGGTACATAATGGGAATAATGGCCTTCTCAATATGTTATGAAATGGAATGAAATAACTCTCTCGGCATGCTATGCAATAGAGTGAAATAAACCTTTCAACCTATTATGTAATGAACCTTTGAAGAGAATATTCACCTAGGTCTATTTATCGGTATGCTGGTTTTTCTACAAATACCTGTACTCAAGGTAAAGGGTTGGTAGAAATAGTGTCGCTTTTGCGGGAGACCACATCTGAGCTTATGAAATTTTAAAAGACACATACTTAGAATCATAATCCAAAAATTTTAGTCGCCATTCTCCTTTTGAGGGGGTATTAATACAATAAGTTCTACAAAGATGAACAAGTGGCTAAAACACCTTTTTGGGGAAAACTCAATTGGCATATACATGTGTTATACACTTGTTTTTCTTCATGGAGGATCTAAGGTAGACATCTTTTCCCTTCTCTTCATTGGTTGATCCTTTTGATCACGCCATTGTTGTGTCGACTTTTTTTAATATGCCTGCACTCAAAGTTAAATATTTAGTAGACAAAGTCACTTTTGCTAGCAACTATTTTGAGAGAAAGTTTTAAATAAGACATTTATAAGATAGATCAGACACCTTTGTTTGCCATCCATATTCTCTTTGAAATAGAATAGCCAAGTCAAGAGGTCCTTTATCCTAAAAGGGCAATTGAACCTATATTTAGGGCCAACCAAACATATCGTTCTTGAGCATTTTAGGCTTTGGTGCAAATCCTGATTTGTCTGCAAGATTTTTGAGTGAAACCCTATTTTGTATGGTAATCCCTACATCTATTTAATAATTATTAATTTTTGCAAAACTGATTCGTGTAGACCTCTTTTGATCTTATGTATGTTTCTTGCCATCTTTTAAGTGTTTTCCATATTCAGGCACTTGTTATCTTCAGATGCTTGCCTCGACTCCTCAATTGGTAGATGTAAGATAGAATTAGTTTAACAATTTAATTGAGAGGTTTTTTCAATTAATTCAATTTTGTAAAAACTATTTTGGAAAAAAATTTTGCTAGGGTCTGCCAATCTTGTGATGTCAAGTATGAGTTCAATGAATGTCTTGGGTTCAAGGTTTGACACATCTGGCATTTGATAGGGAGCTCTAGAGATCTTTCAGTACCATGGTCGAGGGTTTTAAAGATGATCTTTTAAAAATTTATCATAGGTGAGGATCGATCTATTTGCTTTTTTTTTTACAACTAGGGATTTCTTAAAATTGACTCTAATAGCTTGATGTTGGGGAAATCTCGGAGCTTGAACTTATGACTAAAGCTTAGTAAAAATTTGAGATCCTTGTTAAAATTTTTGACCTAGTCAGATATCTTAAGGTAAGTTTTGAGTCTGTTGATAAAAGAGTTGGCACTCCGTGAGGGCCTTAATGTTTTCCATCAAAATCCTCTTTTGATTTTATCCTT
This sequence comes from Capsicum annuum, assembly GCF_002878395.1. Lineage (NCBI taxonomy): Eukaryota > Viridiplantae > Streptophyta > Magnoliopsida > Solanales > Solanaceae > Capsicum > Capsicum annuum. The sequence goes on along the minus strand of NW_025893638.1, from coordinate 238,682 downwards.
AACATGATCTCTATTAGGACTTTATTAAAGGGTGATCTCTTTCTTTTGAGTTTTTGAGATTCCTTCTAAAAAATTCTTCCCTAGTTTTGTTTCTAGGGTAATATGATTAAGGTTTTAGGGTGCTTACATATCCTATTAAAGCAAGAATTAGGTCAAATATAGTTCAAGGCTATGCAAAGGAGAAGTAGAAAAATCTAAAGGCTTACTAAAGCTGGCATAGGATTTCTACATATCCCATTCTTGGGAATTTAGTTCATTATGTAGTTCATAAAAAAGAAAGATAACTTTCCTAAGGCATTGATCGAAGTCGACATAGACCATTAATGTATCCATTTTTATGAATTCAGGTCAAATATAGATCATAAAAAAAGGGAAAACATAAATTTCTTAAGAGGTTGACCAAAGACGACATAGGCTGCCTCGTATCCCATTCCTAAGAAATCAAGTTAAATGTAGATCACACAAAAGGGGAAAGATAAATTTTCTAAAGGATTGACCGAAGCTGACATAGGCCACCTATGTATCCCATTCTTGGGAATTTAGGTCAAATGTAGTTCATACAAAAGGGGAAAAGATAAATTAGTTTAAAGCATAGAATGCTTACATTAAGAAAAATTTCTATTACAAGGAAAGAAATATAATGAAAATGCCATTTTTAGATGCAGTATCACTTTACTGTATCAAGGTTTATTGGCCTGGGCCACTCTTAATTATCCCACTCGAATAAAATCAAATCTCCTCCAAATATCACTTTTTGGATGATGTGATGACTTCATTGTGCTTATCTTGATATAAAAGAGGATCAAATTTCTACTTCCCAGCATGTTATCATAAGGCCAGGAGAATATGTTGATTTATCCTTTGAAAGAATTGATAAGCTTTCCCTTTCTTGCTTTGGTTAGATAGACATCAGCCCTAGTTTTCTTAACATTGTCGTTATTTAACTGGTTAACCACCTAGGTTTCTTCTAGGTTAGGTTTTCCTTAATTCTCAAACTCTTTGGTTCTTCTATTGACCATTCTAGGACTGTTGTTTCCCATTCATCATTATCTGCCTTGATTTGTTTAATTAGCTCTTAACATGACATGACATTATTAAGTTTTAAGTATTTATTACTTTTTCAAAAATCAACACAAAGTTAGATGATAACAAGTAGATAATAAAATAAATAGGAAAGTTTTTTGCAATAGAGGCAGGCTTTTTATTGAATTTATGCAATTATTTACTAACTCTAGCCATGGTCTACACGAGTGTATGGTTGTTCCTTTTGTAAATCATAATAATGAGAAGTAAATAAAATTAAAGGGTGGGTATCAAGCCTCATCCATGTTACAATCAATTTTTTAGAAAACTAAACTCATCTTTACATCTACCACATTGACCAGGGAATAATGAGTGGATTGGAAGTCCAGCTGAATAAATTTTTCTCTAGTTTAGATTTCTTGATTCTGGCTATCTTAGGGAACTCTGCTATGGTCAAATCATACTCCTCAAATTGATTCCTTGTTCCATGACCATCGCTTATTTTCATAGATATAGGACATGACTAGTAAAGCTCAAGCAGTTTCTGTGACATTTGTTAACTCCTTAGGTTTTTTTTTTCTCCCATCCTTTTCTCTTGGAACATACCCTATCCCTTGCTTAATAGCCTATATAATATTTTTTAAGGTTGCATCCAAGTGCAAAGAACTTTTTATCATAAAAGTGGTCAATATCTTCTATATCGAAGGCATTGGCTTGTAAGGAGTTGGTTTTCTCTTGGCAGTGTTCACAATCTTCACTATGTAGGAATCACCTCCCATTGAGGCATTTTAATCTTGAGAACGTACCTATTTGTTGGCTCTTCATCATGGATGACTGTTTCTTAGTCGTACTATACTAACTTTAATAATTAGTGCAATATTGATAGGACAACTCCTACTGCATAGATCCATGGTCTTCGTAAGAGCATGTTATAGCTTAAAATGATATCCGTCGCCTGAAATTTAACTTGGAAATTCATAGGCCCTACCTAATGATACAAATTGACTTTCTTGATGGTACCTTTTTGATAACCGAAAGATCCCTTATTGACTTTTCTTTGATGCATTTTTCCCATATCATAATCCAGTTAAGTCAATGTACTTAATGGATAAACATTAAAACCTGATCCATCATCAATAAATTCTCTATTAATAATCTTATCTCGCAATTGATATTGATATGTAATGCCCCGTTATCCATAATTCCCTCAAAGGGAAACTCATTATTACTATAGCTGATGTGTTGATTTTCTACGAGCATATAGGCTCCATTAAAAGCTTTCACTAGAGCCTATTTGTGTTACTGGGAGATCATGAATAATTCCCAAAGAGAGATCTAAGTTGGTATTTTTTTCGAGTACTTCATAATAGAAAACTCCTTAGACTACATCCATCTTTAGAGTTCTTCAGTGTTTAGCTATTTTTGTGAACTCTCCTTGACATTGGCTAGCCCTTCATGAGTGTAACCCTTTTTCGATCTAGTAATTTTTTGTATGGCAATGGTTTCTACCACAAACTTCTTCTCCATAGTCATCAATGGTAAAGCCTAATATGGTGCTATTAGTGAGAGGAACTATAGTGAGAGGAACTGAGTCTTTTTGCTAATATTTGAGAAATCCAAAACTTTTCTTTCTTTTCCTTGTAACTAGTTGGCACCATAGACTTGTTACTAAACATTCTTTGTTTGTTTTTATTATTTTGATAGGAACTTCCCGATGATTGCAGAGTGGGTACTAATGATAATCGATGGTGATATTTGATGTGAGATGATCTTTTGGTGGATTAGGTCTTATATTTTATGCCTCAGACTAATACATTCTTAGATATCATTTCTTACACCCTCAAAGTGATAAGCATAATATTGTTTGACTATGAAGGACCGAAAGCTAGTGTTAACTAGCTTGGTTGGAATAGGCTAGATGAGTTTCTCCACAATAAATCTTTCAAATAATTAAGTTCTAGTTTTAGTCAAGGCAGTGAAATTCCCCGGAACATTCTTTTTGAAATTCAGATAGGGACAGTTATGTCTATTTTAGTTAACCAAATGAGGGACTAGATGAAATCTTCTGTTAATTGGAGCCCTTTGGTAAACTTTGAAATTTTGGGGAGAAACTTCATAAATGGGTTGATAATTTGGTGATGGGTCTTGGTAATTTGGTTGATTAACTAGGTAATTTTTTTGTGAATCTAGGGTACTGGATTGGGTACAAAAAATAGATTAAGAGTTTTGAAGAGATGGAGATTAGAATGATGGCGATTGTGCTTTTTAAAGCAAGATGATGTTTTGGTCAATTAAGTCTTGGGTCTTGTTCTTTAGATTGATACATTCTTCCAGTATTTCCAGTACCTCATGAATGGTAATCACACCATTGATCTAATCTATAACATTTTGAATAGATGTCGATAACTTTTGAGTTAACCATTTGGATTAGTTCAATTGCTCGTAGCTTTTCAAAAAATTATGCTCAAATTTTTGCCAAAGAAGTAAGAACTTATGGAAATTTCCTCTTATGGTTTGAATGACATTTTATTTGGTGTATTGGCGGATCCATCTGGGGTATGTTTGTAGATTTGGACAGAAAAGATTTGAAATATGAAGATTTGGTTGGAGGTTTTGGTATATTGGTGGAGATACTTTATAATTTGGAGGAGGAGTTTGGTATTTTAGGGGAGGAATTGGATATTTTTTTACATAAAAGGTGGGGTAGGAGTTTTGTGGGGCTGGAGGTCTGGATCATCTAAGATCGAAGGTTAGCTATAACGGATAAACTAACCAGAGCACTTCTTTTTGGAGTGCTTCCAATTTCATAGTCAATTCAGCAATCCATTCTCCTTGTGTCTTTATTATATAAGACTTGATAGTAATTTTAGTTAGAGCATTTCTATCATCACAACTAGTCATTTCCCTTTTCTTGAAATGAAGCAATGGTCAAGAAAAGAGTTTTTATTCACTTTTGATCTATTGTAGTAGCGGTGTTTCACCATTATATGTCAATAAAATCAATTTTATTTGTTCTTTTACCTGATAAGGTAAAAATAACTCAAAATTCATATGTGTTAGACTCCATTAGTAATAAATAGTCCAAGACAATCAAATAGAAAGGAAACACATATATTTATTTCTCATCGTAGGTGAATTGATCCATAGGGTGATGATGATTTGAGGATTCTAACCAATAGGATTTTGCTCACTGATTTTGATAAGTGTATTTTATTAAGAAGGCTTGACCTTTCTTTTTCCCTCTCTTATGCCTTCTTTCACCGAGACGGGGTATAATAATGTTTTTAAAGTAAAGGCTAGGCCAAAAGGCTGCCTATGTATCTCATGATGGAGAAATCAGGCCCTACATAGTTCAAACTATCATACACAAAGTTTTTTCATTTCATTACATTGGGAAAGTAAAAAGAAATGAAAGCAACAAGACTTGCTACGTTAAAATCTTAATTCTAGATAGTGGAAAGTGCTCTTACTCTTTCTAGCCTTTTTTGCTTCATGGATGGTCCGCCACAAACTCCAAGTGGGTCTTTCTAATACTGATCAAGTGCTCTAAATCAGAGTGGAAAGCTTGACACTTCTCAAGGGCACGTCCTTTCATTCCATTATGATAATTAAAATTATCACCCTCCCTCCATTTTACATACCCTTTTTTCTCTCTCTTAATTGGTTGGAGGATTTTTGCTAAGAATAATTTTGAGTTAAAGTCCCCATATTTATCCTTAAAAATTGGGAAGTCCAAACGACAAAGTGTTAGACTGCTAGTAATGGGCACTCATGGTTCAACCCTATCACATGCCATCATGACATATGGTAATACAAGTGGGTAATTTTTCTGCTATTGATCAAGTCATATGTTTTGTCTTTTAACACATGACATTCATCTGTGTTATGACCTTTTCGGTGCAAATTATAAGCATATTTTTAATACCAATTCCTAGGGTCACATTAAGGTCCTTGAGTCTTAATCAGACATAAAGTTTCCATAGACTGTAGCATTTAGTAAATCTCTAAGACTTCTAGAATTTTTTGTTCTCTTAATTAGATCTTTTCATTTTCTTTGAGTGTGATTTGTTCGTCTCCTTGCCTGAACCTTGAAGGAAAAAATGTCTTGTCTACTTATTCTAACCGTTTTTTCATTTCACACATGAGTTCTTCAAGGGTCATCGGTATTCATTCTTTCATGAGGCTGTCATATTTTGTTTTTTTCCTTTATTTTCTCCTATCATCTTTCCAATCATCCTAATAGCTACTTCAAATTCCATTGCTAGTTGTTTGATTTCTCTATCAAGGTCCCTTATTGGTATTTCCTTCTTTTTTTGCAGCATTTGGTCCAACATAACAATTTTTTCCTTGGTTAGGACAATTTTCTCCTCTAATTCTGTACTATTTTCCATGGAAACATCTCTTTCTTATGCAACTAATAGATTAAATTTAACAATCTTTCTTTAGGGCACATCAATTTTCTTAACCACTTTCTTGTTTTTCACTTTCATCGTCTCGTCCATTAGGTCTAGCTCCAAATATCTCCTCTTGGCTTGAGCAATTCTTCGATCAACCTCTCCAATGTTTCCTATGATGGCTTGTTCTAATTCTATAGTTGACTTTTATGAAATGGTAGGAGTAAATTTTAGGATTTTTTAAGAATGGTTATGGACTTTTTTGAGACACTGGAGTAATTTGGTTGGACTTTTGTCTAGTGAGTGTATATTTTTGCTTAAAAAGCCTTTAGAAAAATAAGTGTGGATCAATCCATCTTTGATTCAACTAACATGGCACACAAAATAGTATATCACACAAGCATGATAAAGTGTGCATCCTATTTGGTTACCTTTTGAGCCAAGGGTGGGCCTAACGATTAAAAAAATATATGTATCATTTTAAGTCATTCCATTGTCCCAAAATAAGTATATATATATATATATATATATATATATATAATCTAGTTTTTTTCAAAAGGGATGCAAAACCATCCTATAAGGGGTACATCTTAAAGAAACCAGGGATAAAACATAAATAAGGTACACAGAAGAAAACAAGGCAAACACACGTAGGGGTATTTTGGAAAAACAAATATACATAAGAAATGAGCCCACATAGGGGCGTGAACTAATGTAATCCTAATATCTTTCTCCTATTGGTGTTCTCTTGTATCTCTTCGCGATCTCCCCAAGTGGGTATTGGATCCTTTAACACCATGCTAAAACTTGAGAACTGTAATATCCTACAAAACAAGTAAAATGTTTGGCCTTACCCCAAGACAATGTCAGTGACAACACATACTCTTTTCAAATAGCACATAGTTCGATGTTGTATCGGCGGTCCATGAACCCTTTTGACATATTGGAAATTTTTCTAATGGATTTAACATTACCTAGGTTATTAATTTGTTTCTGTATAATACTTAATTATCGAGATTTGGCTTTGTTCTATCCTAGTTTCATTAGAGTGGGCTTCTTAGAAAAGAGACTAGGAATCTCGCAGGACTACCACAGGCTGAAATGATAACATGTGTTGTACGACCCAGAACTGACTAATTGTTAATCGTTTTGAGACTGTTGGTTTTTTAGTAAAGGAAACAACTACAATAACTGGACAATCACTGGTTCTAATGTAATCTAATTTTTGTTGTTTAATGAAGTTGGTATGCCATGATTGCAACAATTATAATTTGCAAGAAGTAAATAAGTAAGAAAATAAACAGTTAAATAATTATTACAAATTCGAATAGTTAGTCAAATAAAGTTAGTTCAAGTATTTGATTAGAACCTAGTTGAACTTCCTTATAGAGTCTGCATTTCTATTTTGAGAAAATGTGACTTAACACGCGATTAAACGTGAAAACTAAGAATTTTTTAATTTTTATCAAAAATAGATTCACCACTTAATTTAATTTAGTAAAACTAAGAAAACCTTTAAAATACTTAAAAACATTTAAAACAACAAAAATCTTTTTTAAGTTTAAGATATTTAGATAAGCTATTCCTATTATTGTCTTTGGAAGGGTGTTAAGGCTCCAAAGACATCCGCTAACTTGTAGTTATCCAATATATCTTAAAATAACTTGATTTGACTAACTGAAGAAAATAGAGATTTTATTATTGAGTTAAAATAAAAATTGGTAAAATAATACCTAGAAAGACATCTTTATTTCTTAAGCAAGAGTTGGAATTTTGAATTGCTTAATTGAGTTTTTATTACAATATGAAGGAAGATCATTTTTGCAAACTAGAAATGATATTCTAACGATGAATTCAACTAACTTAAAATATTAATAGCAACGTCATAATACAATAGATAAATAATAAGAGGAAAAGAGTTTTGTTCTAGGCCTTCAGGGTTAAACCGTTAAAATGGTGAAACTTTGAACTTTTCATCTACTGGGCTTGGCCAATTTGTCTTCATCACCCACTTTTGCCTCATTTTTTGATATATATATCCATGTACACTATTGTTGTATATTATTATATACCATCTCAAGTTAGTCCTTGTTGACTTGGATTCTGAAGGCTTGGACTCGAGCTAAAAGAACAGGCCTCCTTGGTCCATTAAAAAAATATAAATAAAACCTTCATTGGGACATCAAGAAAGCTTCACATGAAACAAGAAATTGATAAGGATTAGAATTTAGTCAAGATAAGACTAATCAAATGTAATCAAGTAAACACAAAGCATCACTCATCACAATATATTATTATTATTATTATTATCATTATCATTATTATTATTTTAATCCATAGAACTAACTTGATGTTATACATAACTAGAGAACAAAATGAAACATATCAGATGCCACAAACTAAAGCATGATCAAATTGGAAGGAAAGACCACATCTTTCGATGGGGAAAGATTATATTTCGGCACTAGAATCAAATAGTCTTTGATGAATTCTTTACACATGAAAAAAGTGGACAGAAACCCCACATAATTAAGAGCTAAAATAAACATGACTTTGCGACTATGAAGAGACACAATTTATGATCATAAAAAATAAAATTGGGGCTTTTTTGATTCTCAACAAAAGCACTTATATAATTATAGCTCCACCACAACAAAGGGAAGGAAATAACAACTTCAATCTACTTGTAAGATTTTATGCCCCAACGAAGATTAATTTTCAGGTTTCAAGGACGGAAGGATAAGGCCCAGTCCTTTTACTAATTTATATCACCTATTTATAATATTTCATGGCTCAAAAAAGATGTTTTTAGAAAAAGAAAGCAAGAAGTAGGGACATATTTTCATAGATGAGAAATGGAAAGAAATAGGATGAACTATAGTGGTACATTAATCTTTAGACAAACCAAAAACTACTGATTATCCATATGGTAAATCTACACATTCTATTAATCGAAAAGGGACCTTGCTAACAAAGGAAATATTCAGGAACGAGATTTAGATAGACAACATACAATGTTCATATATAGGGATAATCCTTATAAAAGATTCTAAAAGTAGTAATTAATTTTGAACAAGTAACTTTAAGGTTAGACTTTTGGATTAATATATAAGCAAAACAAGTTTCAAAGCAAAATGACGATAACTACTCAAAGCAAACTATCTTCATCCCTCATTGACTAGTCACGCTTGACCTTGAGTCAAGAGATCCTCGAGGATTCGTTACACTAGCAACTCCATACTATAGACAAGTCCACTTACCCCGATTGATATGGAGTTAGATGAACTATCCATTTAACACATATTTAAAGAGGTGGTTATAAGCGTTTATTTCTATTATAGATAAAGAAAACCACAAACCTCATTTATAAAACAGAAATGTGTAATGAAATAACCGGACAGATAGGCAAAATTATGTAGGAAAATTAGTGGAAAATAATCTTCATATATGACTAGGAGAAAGGAAATAATCAAACCCAACAGTTATGGACAAAATTCAAACCTAAATATGCACCATAAAAATCAGGTTTTATTGTTATTTTTCTGAAAATTGTATATATACTAAATTGAACACACATCAAATGATAAAATATGAGCTAAAAATATGAACACAGTTTGGTACCATTAATTATAGTAATTACTTTAATTTCCAACCATAATTTTACAAGAGTCTTACAATAAAATTCAAAGTAATATAATGCCCGACAAATAGAAAAAATAACAAAAATAGGAGATGAAGCATTCTCAGAATATAAAAAATTTCAAACAAGACCAAGCCAAGTCCAATATCACATCAGGCAAGAACATTAATTTTAAGGTACATAGACTAGAAATTAAAGAAAAAACAAATGGACAAGTAATTTACCTTTTATAGGGTGGCGAACTGGGATTACGAGCTTTGGTCGGAACTTGAATTCACTAAGCAACCGCAAAGGGCACTTGAATTTCTTTGCCTAGGAATTCAATCTTAAATATGAGCCTTAGAGATTCGATAGTTGTAATTTCGTTCTTCTATAGCAAAATCCTACACTTCAGGGGGTTTCTGCTATCCGACCTCTAACGCTCAACCCCAAAAAGAAAATATAGAGATCGGTTTATATAAAAATAGAATCAATATTAAAAAATATAGTTTTTCTTGATGTGGGATGGTATTTTTCAAAGGGCTTTTCTAGAAACTTGCTTGAGACAATTCAAATTCGAGATAGGGAGAGGTGGATTTGGTACAAAATTGTACAATACTTTACTTAATTTGTAGAATTTGATAGTTGGTGAGCCAGCTGGGTGCTTAAAAACATCGTAGATATAATTTTTATATAGTCAGATGATATTTATGTCACGACCCAAATTCACCGTGAGTGAAACACTAAAAACCACAGTGGGAGAACTAGATAGCCTCATAAACAACCCAACACTTAGCCAAAAATAAACTACTAAACCATCCATATTGATAAAAAATGATAATCCATATTTAAATAATGAGTAAGGACAACATGATGCAGAAATAAACCATCCTTAGAACCTCAAAACCACCATACTAATAAATATCAAAAGTGGGGATGCAACCCCAAAACCTGATATAATGTCTCATTCTAAAATAAATGGATCAAAAATGGTAGATGAACCCATGGTAGCCTAAAATATGTAGCTCACCCTTGATTTTAAATACAATTTAAATCATAGCTAAGGTTTTGAGACTATCACTAGAATATTCTCTATACTCAATAAAAAGGAGAGCACGTGTAATATCATCATACAAGAAATAACGATGTGCCGCTAGGGTCATCAAATAACCCAAAATGAGAAATATAGACACATAACCAAAACATAGTACAATAAGACAATCATGATCCCTATCGTGTAAATCTACTCCAAGTTCATAAGTTTTAGCCCTGTAAGAAATAAAACATGAATTTTAGTCAATATAAGTCAATAAAGATAACAAGCAAAGTAAAAATATGACCACCAACATGACTCTAAGATATCAACAATGACTCAAAAGTCATACAAAACATATCCCAACTATACGTGTAATAGTCAACGCAGAGTGATGCCACAAATTATAATTAATGTACATTTCGACTTAAATAAAGGAAGCACCTTATGTAATTAAGAAGATAAACCCAGTTCACTTAAAGATCCATCACACTCACCTGAGTCTTATACATATATGCTAAGGGTTTTATGTATGCGCCCACTAATCATGACCTGCAAGGGATGAGCTATTGTCCATGTACCAAATTCTAGACAACAAGTGTCTTCCAACCTTATATTAACCAATCTAGTAGAGTTTTTCAAAATTTGCTACAATTTACAATAATGACAGATACCACAACGATTACAACCACAATGATAATAGAAATAACATTTGCAAAAAAACCAACTAGCTTTAATTTAAATTAATTTAATGTGATTAACACTTAGGATATCAAACAGTCATTCACTTTCATTGAACATGTATTGTTCTAGAAATACTAAGAAATAGTTAATATACACACATAATATAAATTAGGTTTAACTATATTTAAACCATCACCTACCTCTATCTAAGCTTGCACTACTCAATTAATCCTGGGCCTTGCCTTTTCGTGCAATTTCTACTTGGTCATGGTTTAAAAATATGAACACAACAAATAATCAATCAAATGACCTACTATATCAAGGATTACAACCTAATCCTAACCCCCAAGGACAAATTCAAGATCATTCTCTCTATTCTAGGGTTTTTCTATCATAATTTACCTTGAACCTACCAAATTCATGGTTACCACGGTGTATTATTATTAGGCTAGAGTAATTAATTATTAACAACTAAAACCTAAAGGTTTTATACCTAATTTACACCCTACACTAGAAAATCCACTAAGTCAAGCTTAAACTCTTCCCAAAATAAGTAAACTAGTGATTCTAAGGTTAATTAACTAAAACACATACTTACCTTTATGAAGAAAATCAATGAAAAACTTATAAAAATTGCCCAAATCACCTAAGATCTTCCAAAAAAAAAATGAGTTTACAATAATAAATTATTTTGGAGAAATTTTTTCATTTTACACTAACTTACCCCGGTATAGCAGCCCGATCCCACTATAGAGGCATAGCTCGCTAAAGCGAGATTGACCATCCTTGAATTCTACTATAGCGAGAATTTTTCTACCATAGTAGAATTATTTTTGCCATAGTAGGAGTCTGCATAGAAACATGCCACGCAATATAACGGGAGTGGCATGGTAGAAACTCAAAAATCCTTTTAGTGTTACTTTTTTTGCAACATACCCTCAAACTATGACATCTCAGACTAATCTTTTATGTTAAGTTTAATATCGGGAGTTCTACTCACCCAAATTTACTTCTGAAAAGTCCTATGGGTTCTTTATCAAGTTAGCTAACATAAAATAAAGCTAAAATTTACTATATTTACCCAATAAATTCTTGAATTTTCCTAGATCATACCTCTATTTGATTTTATCTGAAGCTTGCCTAGACTAAAATTTTTAACTTTTAATTTGGAGATCAAATTAGCCCAAAATTTTTAAACAATTGACTCACCTATAACAATAGAAAGGGTTATTAAAACATTTACCAATTTACCCATTATTCATCCCACAATGATCAAATAAAGAAAAATAAGCCAAGTAAGAAAAGAAAGAATGTATATATCCTCATATGAGTGAGGGTACTTGTCCCACATATCCTTCTAAACTTCCGTAGTGTCTTCTTTATTGGACGACGCTTCTTTTGGACCATTACCAATTGAATTTCTGTTGTCCTTAGTTTTTGAACATCCAAATCAAAAATATCAATCGGCTTCTCCTCATAAGTAAGATCCTCATACAACAAAATTAAATCCCATTTGACAATGTAATCCCCATCCCATGGTTTCTCTTAAGCATGGACACATGTAACATCAAATGGACCCCCAATAAGCTTAGACGCAATGCCAAAATTATGCAATCAACACATATTATCAAGAACCTCAAATGGACTAATATATCGAGGGCTAAAGTTTCCTTCTTGCCAAACCTCATGGCTTTCTTTGTAGGAGACATTTTTAAGAAAATATGATCATCAAACTTGAATGACTTTTCCCTGACCTTATGATCTACATACTTCTTTTGCCTACTTTGGGCAGCCAACAACTTGGTTTGGAGGAATCTCACTTTTTCCTAAGCTTCTATCGCCAAATCAATGCCTAAAGGCTTCACATCACCAGACTAAACCATCCTATAGGTGATCTATAGCTACTCCCATAAAGTACCTCGAATGAGACCATGTCAATGCTAGAATGATAGTTATTGTATAAAACCTCGAACAATGATAAAAATTGGTCCCAATGACTATTAAAATCGATCAAACTTTCTCTCAACATATCCTCAAGAACCTAAATAGTCCTTCTTGACTGTCCATTAATATGAAGATGAAAATTTATGCTAAAATTGCATTGGGTACCTAAATTTTCATGCAACCTATCCCAAAATTTAGAAGTAAATTACGTACCTCTGTTTAAAATGATGGAAAAAGACATCCATAATAGCCTGATTATCTTCTTGACGTAGATATAGGCCAACTATTTAGAACTAAAATCCACTCTAACTAAATTAAAATAGGATGATATAGTCATACTATCCATTATGAACAAAATTGAATTGTGTCTTGCTTTCCCAAGGTCTTAAGAAGACCTACCATTGAAATCTTAGGTATCCTCGCGCACTTCTGCTTAGGAATAAGTAATCTTTGGAATAATCCCTCAAACCTTTAATGCTTATACTTTACCTATTGACTATTATGGCATTTAGATACATACTCTATAATGTACCTATTTATTCCGGACCATAAATAAAGTTGCCTCAATATAACACCCCATATTTTTACCTCTAAAAATTTCTTGACTTTTGTGCTCACTTCTAGGTAACGACTTGCCCAACGAGTCATAAAGACTCATTACGAGTTGTAGGACTCCAATCGTAGCCTGATTAGTGTAGGTGCCCAAGTTACTATTTTGATTCTGACCTCTACCTTTTAAATTTTAAGGTGAGGTCACGAGCTGTATGATGAGACTCATGACAAACCAGTGGATTGGCTAATCTTTCTATCCTGAGTATGACTAGGACCGTATGAGTGTAATGTCACATTACAAGTTATATGGTACGAATTGTAGGGTCAACAGTAAGGATTTCCTGAGTCACTATCCAAATTACGAGTCCAGGTAATGACTCATACCTAGACATCATAAGTCATGACAACATCATAGCGACTAGGGATAGTTTTTTCTACACGTTCTCATTAAGGGTAAATCGGTATTTTCTCCCATCCATCTTCTATCCCCTAACATAAAATATTCTTATAGCCCTATTATCATTAAATTATCATAACATAAGCACTATTCTTCTATCTTAAATCCACAAGGCAAGAACAACTAGGGTTTCTAAGGATTTGGCATCTAGAGCACCAATTGGTGATTTTCCTCCACAATTCTCAATACTTTCTTGCATATATATCTCCCTACTAAATTATGTTTTATTTATGTCATGTAATAGTGATATTCGTGAGATTTTATATGTTGATTTTGGAACTTAGGTTGAGGGTTTTGGATAATTGTTGCTTGAATTGTGATCCCATAATTTTATATGCATTGTTTATGCTTTAGTGATAGTTTTTGAAATGATTGGGTGCATGGTGTAACACCTCAAAATCTCATCCTGGAAAGTCACATGGTGCTTAAGGATACAAGTAGCCGCAAGCTATCCCTTTGAGCCTGCACTACTTCAACCCTTACTTTAGGATAAATAAGTCAAGCAACAACACTATATCATATTAAATCTAAACTGAAATAATCATCTCAATTTCAAGTACCAAAAACAATCTGGAAGACATCAACCGCTAGTCTAGTACGACAAACCTCTACTTACTAATGAACTAGAGAATCATTGGGACAAACCCCCAACTGGCTCGACTGATCTAAAAGAAATAACAACTGATAAAAATTTGAAAATCTAAGAAATAAGTCCTCGAACCATGAGGACTCCCCAACTGAGAAAATGTAGACAAGGCACTCAGAGATCACTGTCACTACTGAGACTGAGCACTTGAACCAACATTATGAGATAATGTAGCACACATATGTATATATAGATCAGTACTTTGAGGATGTACTGAGCATGTGGGGATGCATGCAATATGTAAAACAACATCACTATAGTTTATAAAATCATGCATGCTAATGTAAATGGCTCACATAGCTTGAATAACACAAAATAAGAAGATACAAAACAATGAATAGTAAAAATATATAATCTGAATATCATGAGCCATTATAATTAGTTCTAAACTCTGTATTCTTTTTTGTTCTCAATCATGTAAGCTAGGTGAAATTCAAAACTCATTCTGCATAGTAAATATTTTATCTCAGTAAACCATTTGAAGAGTGGGGAACTTCTATTTGGGAGGTTCTTCTAACCGACATACACCATGTGAGCACCCATGGAGTCCCACGTCTAGCCCCTATTAGGTAGGGCTGTTCTACCCTTGCCATTGGAATAGAACAATCTATTCTGTGTGATCACAATCTGAGTCATCCATGTAAAAGTGGGAATAAATATCTGTACCTATGGTGGCACGTAGTTCTGTGAAAGATAGGGCACGCTAATCCCACACTTCCCGCTCGGAGCTAAATACTACTCCTAATCTTATGCTCAAAATCTTTAAGAGAATCCAATTTAAAGTAATCTAATTGTTTATAATAAAAAAAAACTATAAATCTGAAATCTGAATTTGTAAAGTGGATTTCAATTCCATAGTAACCAAATGGTCAAATCGTTTTTCAATAATCTTTCTCAAAATAAAATAATAGGGTGCTTATAGACAACAATACTCAAAATAACAATCTCAAATAGGGCTTAATGACCCATGTATTGATATCATGATAAACCATCTAAGAATGCATGCGTGATAACATGATTATTCATAAATCATATTAAAATCTGGAAATTTCAGCAATGCTCACAAAACTATACTCTCATACTCATAAAATTTCAACTTCTAAAGCATTGAAAATATTATAATCTCATGAACAACAACATAGGATATAAATTCATACCTCAATTTCCTAGGAAAACATGTAAAGTCATATATTTCCGTAAATAACCACAAATTTTAGGCACAAGAACGGAAGGATTGTTCTTGTTCAAACCCCACATACCTTGAAGTATGGACTTTGAATGAGCTCTAGCTTTTGGGATGCTATTCATACAATTGATGGGTGCTTCTTGTAGCTCTCTCAATGTGGATTCCGAATCTAGAAGAATTATTAAAAACTGAAAGTTGAATTTTGAGTTCTCTTGAACTTTAGGTTGAAACCCTAAGGCGTGTTCTTGAGTAAAATTGATGAAAGTGACTATAATTTTGAGTTATGTAGATTAAATCCCATGATAAGGATGAAAAGGGAATGGAAAATACCATTCATGCCCTTAATGAGTCAGAGAAGGATGCTAAAATTTGCCCGGGGGAGTTCCCAAGGCAGCGCCCTGCCGGGGGATTACCCTGGGTGGTGCCCCGCCTAGACTGGGAGACTACCCTAGGCAGCACCCTGCCTAGCCCAGGGAACTACCTTGGGCGGTGCGGGATTAGCATCTTTAGCTACTGGTTTGGCATACCAAACATTCCCTTAAGCTCATCTAAAAATTCCAAAACTCATCCGAGATGTACTCTTGACTTGCCCCATCGCGTATTAACAAAAAAATTAAGAAATGGAAGTCGAGAAGGTCGTGAAATAATTCATCAATGTTTGAAGGCTAAAAAATAAAATAAGTGTTGAGCACTTAGCTAAAATTCTAAGTATATGGCTTTACTTAATACTCTAAAGGCTTAGATGATGAGGAAAAACTTGCGGGGTCTTACAATATCTCCCTCATGGGAACGTTCATCTTCGAATGTCGCTCATTAGGATAAAAATACAGAGAAAACTGAGGATACACAGCTGAAACAAATTGTTAACCCGAATCTAAATCATTCTAAACTTTTGAGCACTTTAGAGAATGCATGAACTTAATAAGAATAGATAAATAGCTAAATCTTTGATTAGAAAGAAACTCAATTAAGGAAAAATAATACCTTCGGCTAGATCTGAAGTTATGGAGAAGAGGGGTGGGTACTTGGCTCGCATGTCTACTTCTGCTTCCCAATAGTGCCCTCAACTGACTGGTTCTGCCACAAAACTTTGACCAAGGGAACTTCTTTGTTCCTCAGTCTACGGATTTGGTAATCTAGGATCTCAACTTGAAATTCATCATATGAAAGACTATTCTAAACATCAGGGCTCTCTAAAGGATTTACAGTAACAGAATATTAATGCACTTCTTAAGCATGGAGACGTGAAAGACAGGATGAACAGCTGACATATTGCGGGCAACTCAACCTCATAGGCTACTCTACCAACACGACTTAGAACTTTATAGGGGCCAACATAATGGGGACTAAGCTTCCCCTTTCTGCCAAATATTTTCACTCCTGTCATGGATGAAATCTTCAGGTACACCAAATCATTAACTTCAAACTCAAGGTCCCTTCTCCTCACATCTGCATATTACTTCTGATGACTCTGGACTGTCCTCAACCTCTATCTAATCAACTTTACTTTCTCCATAGTCTCAAATACTACATCAGGCCCAACCAATGTATCCTCACCCACTTCGAACCAACCTATGGGTGATCTACATCTTCTACCATAAAAAGCCTCAAACGGGGCCATCTGAATGCTAGCATGATAATTGTTGTCATACGTAAACTCAATCAATGGCAAATAATTATCCCAACTACCCTTGAAATCAAGAGCATAAGCTCTCAACCTATCATTCAAAGTCTGGATAGTCCTCTCAGCCTGACCATCTATCTTTGGATGAAAGTCGAAACTAAGATGAACTTGGGTACCAAAAACCGTCTGAAAATCTCTCAAAATTGAGAAGTAAATTGAGTACCCCTATCTGAGATGATAGATAAGGGAACTCCATGTAACCTGACTAACTCTCGGATATAAAACTTAGCATAATCCTCAGTTGTGTAAGATGTATGCACTGGCAAGAAATAAGCTGACTTAGTCAACCTGTCTATAACAACCCAAATCGAATCATAACGATGACGCAAAATAGGTAAACCAGCGACGAAGTCCATATTCACCTCTTTCCACATCCAAGTGGGAATGCTAAACTCTTGCATCTCACCACCAGGTCTTTGATGCTCTACCTTAACCCGTTGGCAAGTTCACACTTCTCTACAAACTCTATTATATCTTTCTTCATGCCACTCCACTAATAGATTTCTCGTAAATTATGATACATCTTGGTAGCACTGGGATGAATAGAATAGCGTGCACCATGCACTTCGACCATAATCCTTTGCCTCAAACCATCAGAATAGGGAACACATAATCTATCCTAAAACCTCAACACACCACCTTTTCCTTAGGAGAAAACCTTAATATTTTGGTCTTTAACTACTCCTTTAGTTTGACCAAATGAGAATCCATATCTTCTTTCACCTTCACTTTCGAAACCAGAGAAGATTCAGAACTACTTTGAACCTATACATTCCTTTCAACTGAATCAAACAACCTAACACCCAGTCTAGCCAAACAATATACTCACGAGCTAACTCCTTCTTACCTTTCTCCACATGAGTGACACTACCCATAACAACCTGCTAAGGGCATCTGCCACTACATTGGCCTTACCCAGATGATACAACACACATCATAATCTTTTAGCAACTTTAACCACCTCCTCTATCTAAGATTTAACTCCCTCTGAGTGAACATATACTGTAAACTTTTGTGATCCATAACTACATCAACATGAACACTATATAAAAAGTGTCTCCAGATTTTCAAAGAAAAAACCACCACAACTAATTAGAGATCATGGGTTGGGTAATTCTTTTCATGAGGCTTTAACTGTCTAGAGGTATAGGCTATAACCTTACCTCTCTGCATCAACACACAACCTAAAATGACTCTAGAAGCATCGCAATACACCACAAAACCATCTGTACCATTAGTTAATGTCAACATAGGGGCTGAAATGAGTTGAGTCTTTAACTCTTGGAAACTCTTCTCACAAGAATCTGACCACAAAAACTTAACTTTCTTTTGGGTCAGTCTAGACATAAGAGATACAATGGATGAAAAACCTTCAACAAAGTGGTAGTAATAGCTAGCTAGACCTAAGAAACTTCTAATGTCAGATGGAGAGATAGGTCTAGTCTAATTTCTTATAGCTTTTATCTTTTGGGGATCAACTCTAATTCCTTCAGCTGAAATAATATGATCCAGAAAGGCTATTGACCTTAGCCAAAACTCATACTTGCTGAATTTTGCAAATAATTGATGATCCCTAAGAGTTTGGAAGATAGTTCAAAGTTGTTCTACATGGTCATCCTTACTACGGGAGTAAACAAGGATATCATCTATGAACACTATCACAAACATATCAAGATACTATTTGAATACTTGATTTATGAGGTCCATGAAAGCTCCTGGAGCATTGGTTATCCTGAAAGACATGACTAAAAACTCAAAATAACTAGAACGAGTTTGGAAGGCTGTCTTAGGAATATCACACTCCCTTACTTTAAGCTGATGATAGCCTGATCTAAGATCTATCTTTGGTAAATAACTTGCACCTTGGAGTTGATCAAATAAATCATCAATTCTAAGAAAAAGGTACTTATTCTTGACTATGTCCTTATTAAGCTGATGGTAGTCTATGCACATATGCAAGGAACTATCTTTCTTTTATACAAACAGGATAGGGGTGCCCTAAGGAGAAATATTAGGCCTTATGAAACCTTTATCTAGAAGATCTTTGATTTTCTCTTTCAACTACTTAAGTTTGGCGGGTGCCATATGGTATGGAGGAATAGAAATAGGCCATGTGTCTGGAAGAAGGTCAATCTTAAACTCTATCTCTCTATCGTAAAGTACCCCTGGGAGATCTTCTAGAAAAACATTAGGAAACTCATTAACTATATTGACTGACTGGAGAGTTGGAGTCTCAGACTTAGTGTCTTTAACTCAGACTAGATGATAAATACAACCTTTGGAAATCAACTTTCTAGCTTTGAGATTGGATATAAAATAACTCTTGGGAGATACAGAATTTCAAGACCACTCAAAGACTGGCTCATCAGGAAATTAAAACTTAACCACACTGGTACAACAGTCTATAATGCATAACAAGAGTGAATCTAATCGATCCCCAAATAATATTGAAATCGACCATATCCAACTCTATTAAATCAGCAAATATGACTCTATCACGAATAGTAACAGGACACTTTTTATAAACTTGCTTAGCAACAACAGACTCTCCTATTGGGTAGAATCTAGGAAAGGCTCAGGGATCTTTTCAGAACTTATCTCAAATTTCACAGCCACCAACGCCATCTTATAAGAAAAACTTGATCTAGGGTCCAACAATACATATACATTAAAATAAAATATATGAAGCATACCAGTAATAATATTTGGTGAATCCTTTTTCTCCTGGCCAAATGGTAAAGCATAGAAGGAATTTTGATGCTGATCGCCACCAGTACTAGATGGAGAGCACTGAGGAAGGGCAAGATAGGTGAAGGAGCTAGTACACTGTTAGCCTGAGGCTGGGGACGAATTTCTCTATTTCCCTGCCTAGCATGTGGGCACTCTTTGATTTCGTTGCCCGGCTGGCCATACCCATAGCAACCCCTCTGACTAGCTAAATACTCACCAAGATGATTTTTACAACACTTAGTACAGTGAGGATAACTGGGCCTACCACTTATACTATTCTGAGATCTAGACACAAAAGACTTACCCCACTGCTCTTGCCTATTTCTAGGTGCGAGAGTACTAGCTAATAAAGGCACTGGCATAGACAACGGCCTTGAAACTGCAGGAGGTTCCCTCTATGAGATCTATTCTTACCATACTCATGCTTCTCTAATCTAACCCTCTTTTTTTATCTCACTCTATCTCTTTTCTTAATCTTTTCTACCTTAATTTGCTTAGCATGCATCATGATCCTAGAAAGATCCATATCTCTATTAAGCATAGCAGTCCTACACCTTTTAACCACCAATCTAGACACACCTATAATGAACTAACTCATACTAGATTTGGGATCAACTATCAAGTCAGGAACATACTTAGCTAGCTGGTTAAACTTAAGGCAGTACTCCTTCACTGTCATAGAGCCTTGCCTCAGGCTCATAAACTCCTCTATCTTCGCTTTCCTTATCTCAACTGGGAAGAACTTATCTAAGAATGCATCCTAGAATACCTTCCAAGTTATAAGAGCAACATCTTCCCCTCTATTTTTTCTCTATATCACCACCCAGTCATAAGCAATATCTTCCAAATAATAAGAGAAAAGCTCCAGACTCTCCTCTTCAGACATATGCATGACTTAGGTGATCTTCTTCACCTCCTTAAGATATTATTGTAGGTCCTTAATTGCCTTTGAACTATAAAACTCCGGTGGATTCATCCTCATAAAATTATAGTTTGGATACGGCTGCATCACCCCCTTGGTATCGTGGAGCAACAACCTAATTATTGGCTTGCACAATAGCAGTCACGGCTTGAGCTAGTGTCTAAAAAGCAGACCGAAATTCGAAATGAGATATATTCTTATTGAGGGGATCAACAGGTTGAGGTGGCTCATTATTCCTATAGGCATTGGCTCTGCGGGGAGGCATTTTCTGTCATAAGAGAGCATGAATTAATAGTAGAAAGAGACAACTATAAGCACAATGGATTTTGAAAAAAAGAGATGCCTTTTTTTCTAAAATGCTTCATAGCATCTTTCTCATAGATGTGGCACGCTACACACCGATGATCAAGATTCTGTGTAACACAGCTTGTCAGACTCCGTAGGACTCCTTATACCTTTGGCTATAACTCTAAGTCTGTAATGCCCTAAAATCTTATCCCAGAACTAACCCTTTGAGCTTTCTACTACTTCTAGCACGTACTTTAGGATAAATAAGTCAAGCAACAACACTATATCATATTAAATCTAAACTGAAATAATCATCTCAATGTAAAGTACTGAAAACAATCTGGAAGACTTCAACTGCTAGTCTAGTCCGACAAGCCCCTACTTACTAATGAACTAGAGAGTCATTGGGATAAACCCCCAAATGACTCGACTGATCTGAACGCAATAACAACTGATAAAAATCTAAAAATATGAGAAATAGGTCCTTGAACTATGAGGACTCACCAACTAAGGAAATGTAGACAAGGCACTTGGAGATCACTAACGCTGCTAAGACTGAGCACCTGAACCAATATTATGAGATAATGTAGCACACAGATGATATATGGATCAGGACTTTGAGGATGTACTGATCATGTGGGGATGCATGCAATATGTATAAAAATATAACCATAGTTTATAAAATCATGCATGCTAATGTAAATGGCTCAAATAGCTTGAATAATATGAAATCTAAAGATATAAAATAATGAATAGTAAAAACATATAATCTGAATCTTATGAGCCATTACAATTAGTTCTAAACTCTGTATTCTTTTCTTGTTCTCAAATCGTGTAAGCTAGGTGAAATCCAAAACTCTTTCTGCATAGTAAATACTTTATCTCAGTAAACTATTTTAAGAGTGGGGAACTTCTATTTGGAAGGTTCTTCTAACCGTCATACACCATGTGAACACCTATAGAGTCCCACGTCTAGGCCCCATTAGGTAGGGCTATTCTACCCTTGCCATCAAAATAAAATAATCTAATTGGTGTGATCACAATCTGAGTAATCCATGTAGAAATGGGAATAAATATCTGTACCACGATGGCACGTAGTTCTGTGAAAGATAGGGTATGTCAATCCCACACTTTTTGCTCGGTGCTAAATACTACTCCAAATATTATGCTCAAAATCTTTAAGAAAATCTACTTTAAAAGTAATCTAATGGTTTAAAATGAAAACCAACTATAAATCTGAATCTGTAAAGTGGATTTCAATTCCATAGTGACCGAAAGGTCAAATCTTTTTGCAATAATCTTTCTCAAAATAAAATCATAGGGTGTTTATAGCACAACAATACTCAAAATAACAATCTCAAATAGGGCTTAATGACCCATATACTGATATCATGATAAAACACCTAAGAATGCATACTTGATAAAATGATCATTCGTAAATTATATTAAATTCTGGAAACTTCAGTAATACTCACAAAAATATACTCATACTCATAAAATTTCAATTTCTAAAGTATTGGAAATATCATAATATCATGAACAACAACATAGGGTATAAATTCATACTTAAATTTCATAGGAAAACATGTAAAGTCATATTTTCATAAATAACGATAAATTTTTGGCACAAGAACAGAAGGATTGTTCTTGTTCAAACCCCACATACCTTGAATTATGGACTTTGAATGAGCTCTAGCTTTTGGGATTCTATTTGTAGAATTGATGGGTGCTTCTTGTATCTCTCTCAATAGGGATTCCGAGTCTACAAGAATTATTAAAAACTGACAGTTGAATTTTGAGTTAACTTGAACTTTAGGTTGAAACCCTAAGGTGTGTTCTTGAGTAAAATTGATGAAAGTGACTATAATTTGGAGTTATGGGGATTAAATCTCATGCAAGGATGAAAAAGGAATGGAAAATATCATTCATGCCTTAATGAGTTAGAAGAAGGATAATGAAATTTTCCCAGGGGAGTTCCCAGGGTGGCGCCCAGAGTACCCTAGGCGGCACCCCTCCTAGACCAGGGGACTACCTTAGGCGGCTCCCTACTTAGCCCGGGGGACTACCCCAGGCGGCACAGGATTAGCACCTTTAGCTACTGGTTTGGCATACCAAACATGCCCTTAAGCTTGTCTAAAAATTCCAGAACTCACCTGAGATGTACTCTTGACTTTCCCTATCTCGTATCAATAAAAAAATTAAGAAACGGAGGTCAGGAAGGTCATGAAATAATTTATCCAAGTTCAAAGGCTCAAAAATAAACTAAGTGTTCAACACTTAGCTAATTTTCTAGTATAAGGCTTTACTTGATATACTTTAAAGGCTTAGATGACGAGGAAAAACTTACGGAGTCTTACACATGGGCATGGTAGTATCGGATGGGGGTATCGACATTCCCCTAAATTAATGATTTTTCATATTGGAATTGGTTTGAAAATTATGCAACCTCAACCCACTTGCATAATTGGCTTTCAAAAATGGTTAATCACATAGTTTGTCTTACTATCCTAAATCATTGCATTGTATAAATGGCTAAATGGAATACAAATGATTTTTTAAAGGCCTTGATGGCCATAAGTTGACTTAATTATAAACTATAAAGGTTGAGTCATTCCTCTAAGTTGATTTTTATACACTGCGGGGGTTGAGGCATTCCCTCAAAACTTGACTTCATAAATCATGAGGATCAGGGAATTCCCCTAAGGTGATGAATAATTGGAATGACATAATGATATTAGCTTACAAGCGTAATTAGTATGGCGATACCAATGGTATATGCCATGATAGATAATTCTTAATTAATAAATAGGGATGTGTAAACTATTTTAATTGGGCTTAATGGGGGTTGTGTAGCTTACCTTGAAAGTGTAAGTGCTAAGGAAGATGAACACTTAAAACAATATTTGTCGGCGTAGGAGTCTTAATGATCGTGTGGATAATTCATAATTATATATATTTATATAACATGGAATGATGTGAGGTTGGGGAATTCCCATGTCTTCCTTAGATATCTATGGTTTGTGTGGTTAACACATACTAAGGCCCTTTCAGTAGGAAGAGCTGAACCCATCTAGCCCGTGGGTGCCTAAATGATGGGATAGCTACACGATCCAGGTTAATATTTTAAATCACAAGTTAAACCTTTTTCCCTCTCTCGATATGTTTTATATATATGTATATGATTGTGTGCATATGATTTTGAATGGTTTTGGAATGACTTGATCATGGCATTATTTTGTCCCTACCCTGAGTTATATGATAGCACTCACCCATTAACCATCCTCAGATTCTATATCAAGTAGAGTCTCTTTTATGGGTGTGTAGCACGCCATATTTATAAAGGAAAGGCTACAAGGCATTTAGGATTGTTCCCCTTTTCTTTTTCTCTATTTTCAATCTATAAAGTCTAGGGCATTGAAATTTCCTCTAATTTTATTTGTTCGTAATTTAGATCATGCCTCCTCAATGATCTGATACTCGTGGAAACTTCTCTGTCCCACCTAAGAAGAATATGGATGAAACTCATTCTACTTATGAAGTACAGACCTGACCTAGGGTCCCTGCTGCTAACTGCCCATGTTGAGTTCAACCAGTCCCTACTAGTCCTCTTTGGGATTTTTGGGCTATTGATATTCATACCCCGCTGCCTCAAGGAGACCTTTATAAAGCCAAATTCTATCAATTTATTCATCTACTGACCCAGTTAATGATTTTTTAGTCTCGCCAGCCTGACCCTATTGGTTCTATTGCTCCATCTTCTGAGGTCACTAGAGTTGGTTAATTTATAAGGTTTAATCCTCTAACCTTTATTGACTCTAAGGTTTAGAAGGTTCCTCAAGGGTTCATCGATGAAATAGAGAAGATATTCAGGGTGATGTATGATATTGATGTAGAGTGTGTGGAGTTTGCCGCATATTAGGTAAAGGATATAGCATATCAGTAATACGATAAGTGGGAGTAGTTGAGGGGTGATGATGCTGAGAAAGATATATGGGAGAAGTTTTTTGGTTCTTTCCATGATTATTTCTTTCCTCAGGAGTTGAGGGAGGCTAAGGTAAATGAGTTTATTAACTTAAAGCAGAGAAGGATAACTGTAAAGGATTATGATTTGAAATTCCAGTAGTTATATAGTTTTGATTTGAAATTCCACTAGTTGTCTCGTTATACCCTAGAGATTGTGTCTATTATGAGGGAAAGAATGAGAAAGTTTGCTTTGATTTTGTCTCGAGACTTAGTACTAGAGTGTAAGGCTATAATGTTAACTAATGAAATAGATATCTCTAGGCTTGTGATGTCTATGTAGTAGGTTGAAGATGAAAAGAATAAATAAGATAAAATAGAACAGAGGCAGAATAAGAAGTTAAGATATTTAGAGTAGGGCAGAGGCCAGTAGAACAGAGATAGAGATAATAGGTGGTGGGGTAAAAAGAGGTCTTGGGGAAGATCGAGTTCATATTCTACGGCTAGTGCTCTATATCCTAAGCAATATAGTGATCATCACTTTCAGACTAATAGTGGGTTTAAAGCCCAAGGTGCCTGTCTCAGGCTAGTGAAGCTCAGTCATCCCCACCTCATCCTCCTTGAAGATTATATGGATAGTTACATCATGATAATTGTAATAAGAGGAGAAATTTATGTTTCAAATATAGCCAACTTGGTCATATTCAGAGGAATTTCCCATCAACAAATATTACTACTGGAGCTAATAAGGTTGTAGCTGCTACTTTGTTAGCTCCTATGCCAAAGGGTGCTATTTTAAGTACCGACATTGATTGGAATTATCTTTATTCCCTTTCACCCATCAAAAATCTAAGGCATCTCCTAATGTTTTCACTGCTGCATTATATATTTTCTCTTGTGATGCATGTTGTCTGCTTGATTCGGGGTTCACCTTTTATATTGTGACCCCTTATGTGGATGTTCATTTGGTTTTGATCCTGAGTGTATTTTTGATCCCTTCTCTATGTCTACCTCGATGGGGACTTTATTGTGTCTAGAAAGGTCTATAGAGGTTGTGTGGTGTCTATCTATGGTAGAGAGATCTTAGTGGATTTGATAGAGTTGGATATGGTAGACTTTAATGTGATCTTGAGGATGGATTCGCTTCACTCATGCTATGTGTCTCTTTATTATAGGACCCGAAATGTCATTTTCCAATTCCCTAATAAACCAGTAATATAATGGGAGTGGAGTTCCTTAGCTCCTAAGGAAAAATTTATTTCCTATCTTAGAGCCCGAAAGCTGATTTCCAAGGGGTGTCTTTATCATCTAGTTTGGGTTAAACATTCTTGTTGTGGGGTTCCCTTTTTACAATCTATCCCTATTATTAGTAAGTTTCTAAGGTGTTTCAATAATCTTCCTGGTATTCCTCCCAATAGGGAAATAAATTTGGTGATTGATCTCCTATCGAATACCCCTCCTATGTCTATACTGTCATGTAGAATGGATCCAGCTGAGCTGAAAGAACTTACGGAGAAGTTAAAGGTTTTCTTGACCCTCAGATGGATGGAAAAGTGGAGAATACCATTCATACTTTGGAAGATATGCTAAGGGTCTATCTGATTGATTTTTGAGGTATTTTGGTAGATCATTAGCCTCTCATCAAGTTTGCTTACAATAATAGTTATCACTCTGGTATTGGGATGGCTCTTTTTGAGGCTTTTTATGGTAGGAGATATAGATATCCTATTTGGTGGTTTAAGGTTGGTGAGACTAGATTGTTCTGTCCAAATTGGTTCACCAAGCCATAGAGAAGGAGAAGGTGGTTGGGTATAGACTTAAGACTGCTCATATTTACCAAAAGTCCTATGTGGATGTGAGGTGAAGAGAGTTGGAGTTTAAGGTTTATGATTGGGTGTTCTTAGAGGTATCTTCTATGAAGGGAGTGGTGAGATTTGTAAGAAGGGGAAGCTCATTCCCCGTTATGTTGGCTCATACTTAATTTTGAGGAGAGTGGGCAGTGTTGTGTATGAATTGGTTTGCCTTTGATTTTGGGTTCTATTCATCTGGTTTTCCATGTATCGATGTTGAAGGAGTTTGTGGACGATCCTTCTTTTGTAGTGCCTATTGGGAGTGTTAATATTTCAAATTCCTTGTCTTATGAGAAAGTCCCAGTTGATATTTTTGATAGGCAAGTCTGTCGTTTGAGGACTAAGGATGTGGTTTTGGTGAAATTCCTTTGGAGGAACCATAAAGTGGAAGAATATACTTGGGAGGCTGAAGAGGACATGAAGCCCAAATATCTGTTCTTGTTCCTTTGGTTAGATAATCATGCTTAAGGTATGAATTTTCCTACTCTTTTTGTATTTTGACTTTATTAAAGGTATTGTGATTGCATTCTTACCTTACAATCATGCTAATGGATGCCTTGTCTCCTCATTCAAAGATGAATGATCTTTGGGAGGGGGAGTAATGTACACCCCAGATTTTTGCCTCTAAGAATTTCTTGACTTTGTGTTCACTACCCGGTAAAGACTTGCCTAACGATTTGTAAAGAATCATTATGAGTTGCAGGACTCCATTTGTATCATGGCTAGTATAGGTGCCCAAGTTAATGTTTTTATTACTACCTCTACCTTACGAGTTGTAAGGTGAGGTCACGATCCATATGGAGGAACTCGTGACCAAATCAATGGATTGACTAATATTTCTATCCTGAGTACGACTAGGACCCGATGAGTCGTAATGTCATATTACAAGTCATATGATACGAATTATAGGATCAAAAGTAAGGATACTCTGAGTCACTGCACAGACTACAAGTCCATTCAATAATCATACACAAACATCATGAATCGTGATGCAACCTATAGTGACTGGGGATAGTTTTCCTACACATTCTCACTAAGGGATAATCGATCTTTTCTCCCCTCCAACTTCTATCCCCCGACTTAAAATATTCTTATAGATCCATTATCATCAAATTATCATAACATAAGCACTACTCTTCACTCTCAAATCTCCAAGGCAAGAACAACTAGGATTTCTAAGGATTTGTCTTCTAGAGCTTCAATTGGCAATTTCCCTCCATAATTCTCAAAACTTTCAGGTATATATCTCTTTCCTAAAAACTTTTGTTTTATTCATGGCAAGCAATATTTATATTAATAAGGTTTTAAATGTTGATTTTGGAGCTTGGGTTGAGGGTTTTGGATGATTGTTTCTTAAATGGTGTTCCCAGAATTTATATGCAATGTCTACGCTTTAGAAATGGTTTTTGAACAAATTATGTGCACGGGCATGGTAATATGGGATGGGGTCATGGAATTACCCCAAATTAATGATTTTTGGTAATGGAATTGACTTGGAAATTGTATAACCTCAACCCACTTGCATAATTGGCTTTGAATCATGATTAATCACATGGTTTGGCTTACTATCTTAGACTATTGGATTATATAAAAGGAAAAATGGGATATAAATGATTTTTTTTAAACGCCTTGATGGCCATATGTTGACTTAATTATAAACTACAGGTGTCGAGGCATTCCCCTAAGTTGATTTTTATAAACTATGGGGGTCGAGGCATTCCCTTAAATTTGACTTGACAAATCACGGGGGTAGGGGTATTTCCTCAAGGTAATGAATTATTGGAATGACACAATGATATTTGCTTTTAAGAATAATTGGTATGATGATACCAATGGTATATGCCATAGTGGATGATTCTTGGTTAATAAATGGGAATGTGTAAACTTTTTTAGTTGGGATTAATGAGGGTTATGTTTCTTACCGTGAAGGTGTAAGTCCCAGAGATGATGAACACTGGAAACCACATTTGCCGGACTGGGGATCTTGCCAAACGTGTGCATAGTTCATAATTATATATATTCATATATCCTGGAATGATATGGGGTTGGGGCATTCAATGGTCTTTCTTGGATATATCTAGTTCGTGCAGCTAACACACACTGGGTCCCTTTCAACAGATGAAGCTTAACCCATATAGCCCTTAAGTGCCTAGGTGATGGGATAGATATATAGTCCAGGTTAATATTTTAAATCTCATGCTAAACCTTGTTCCCTAAAATAAACCTATAGTCTTAGCCTAGTCAAATTCAAAAAATGTCTAAATCCTCCTCGGTCTCAAGAATATAAATAGGAAGAAGGACTCCTAAGTCTACAAGGAGGTAGTCACCATTTTAACCTCACATGGATTGAAGGGCCCCACTTCTAACCTTGAGAGTTCATTCTAAATAAATTTCTATCCCAAGTTAGACGAAGGTTCCAAAATCTCACTACAAGGTGCTAAATAAGTCTCATTAAGTCCTAAGGTGGCAATTCAACCCAAGGAATCGGTAGTTAAACTAAATTCGCCTAATTACAGCTCACTAACTGGTTAAATAATCCAAATTTTTCTAACTATATGATCGAGTCTTAATTCCTCACCCAATACTAGCATAATATCAAACCAATATAGTAATTAAGCTCAATCTAAGAGGAGAGTAATCATAGCCTACCTGGACGCTAGAGAATGCCTGAATAAGTCCACTAGATTTGAGATTTTCCCTTCTGAGAATCACATGATACCATACTGTCAAAATAATGATCTATGCATTAATAAGAGTATAATGAAACCCATAATGCATTTTAATCCTTCTGGCCAAAATCAAGTCAAAAGCCCATATGGGGTCTGTTTGCGAAATCACAATTTCAAAACCCTGAACACTTCCCTCTATGCTCAAGGATCATTTACCCTTAAGAATGAGTAAATTTCGAGCTCAAACAATACTCAAATCAACCTATCAAGGAACTATGGATTTATGACTAAATCCGAGAATTAAATCAAGAATTATATGGAAACTTAAAAGGATAACGATGAGGAAACAACTTTCTTGAGCTCACCAGCACCTCATGATCCCCCAAGGATCAATCTCCTAACTTCCTAAGTTGTCTATGGTTCTAATGCTCTTGAAACATGGATAAAATAGGAGAAAATTGGATGAAGGAGAATTTAATGCACCTGCAATTACCGCTTAAGAGGTTTTTGACCACTTAAGCAATCGCCGCTAAAGCGGCACATGGTCTATTAAGCGACACCTTCACCTGGACGACCTCAGCTTTATTGAACAAAATATCCCTTAAGCGACGTTTTCAAAAGCAGTCAGGCCTCTGCTAAATTGATAGGGGTGGGGAGCAACCTTGGCAACTAATACGACCACCGTTTGATCAACCAAAGTTCCGCTTAATTGGTTGCACCAGCTGAGTCCATGCACTAGCTGAAACTTGGTTTTTGCTAAGTTTTCTTCAACCCTTCGGGATTTGTTTGAAATTTTCTGAATGTAAAAGAACTATGGCACCTCATCAAATTTGGCATTCTGAACTCAACTACACCATCAAAATTTCCATCTGGATTTATTTTGATGAAATATGGGCCCTACACCTAAGGGCCACTTTTACTAAAATCTGTCCAAATGTCTAAAATAAGTTCGAAAGTCATAGGACACAAACTAAAGGTCCTCCTAGTCTAAAATCAATGTTTCAAAGCTGATAGAACTGTCAAAATTAGCATACAAGGTTGTTAACATGTAGTTAATATCCAATGGCCAATCCTTACCAATGAAGACCCTAGAATAGGGAATTGGTTCTAAAAACCAAATAAACTACCCGGTAATGGAACTGTCGGCATCAACAAGTCACTAATGACTTAGGGCAGCAATAGGAAAACTCTAAATGGTGAAAAGGTATGGAAATGCCAAAAATGACCTGAAGGGCCATTACAATATCCATTACTAAAAGGACCTTCGTCTACAAAAGTAATGGGTTAGGATGTACCTAAAGGCTTTAACAAGTGAAAATACTGGGCTTGTATCTCACTCTCGATCTCCTGATATCCTTCTCTACTGCGTGGTGCCTCCACTGAATCTTAACTACTAAAATATCCTCAAAGTACAATAGCTTGACATCCCTAGCTAATATGAGTATTGGCTCCTCCATGAAGGTCAACCTCCTATCCAACTGAATTGATTCCCAGCGAAGCATATATGACTAATCAATATAACGCCATAGAATATAAATTTGAAAGACTGGATGAACAGTAGCAAAGTCTCGGTGCTAGGCTAGCTGATTATCTAGAAACATGAGACTGGATGAACAATAGTAAAGTCTTAGGGCTAGGCCAGCTTATAAGCCACCTCTACAACTATGCAAAGTATCTTAAAAGAGCCAATATATCTGGGCCTGATCCTTCCCTTTATCTCAAACCCTCACCATACCATAAACTCTGGACTCGAACCGATTCCGTAACCATGATAAGTAACCTCTTAATGCTAGACTTAAAGTAGAAATGTTACCTCGTATGCTAGACTTGAACCAAAAATATTATCATGAATACCAAACTCAAACAATAAATAATGTTATCATAGATGTCAAACTCAAACCGGTCTTAATATCATAATTTGCTAGACTCAAACCTGTCCTAAAATAAACCTATAGTCTTAGCCTAGTCAAATTCAAAAAATGTCTAAATCCTTCTCGGTCTCGAGAATATAAATAGGAAGAAGGACTCCTAAGTCTCAAAAGAGCCAATATATCTGGGCCTGATCCTTCCCTTTATCTCTAACCCTCACCATGCCCTTTATGGGCGATATTCGAAGAAACACTCACTCTCCAACTCCAAACCTCAAGGCACAAAATCTACGATATGTAAAATCTTTCTGCCTAC
This sequence comes from Capsicum annuum, assembly GCF_002878395.1. Lineage (NCBI taxonomy): Eukaryota > Viridiplantae > Streptophyta > Magnoliopsida > Solanales > Solanaceae > Capsicum > Capsicum annuum. The sequence continues at coordinate 206,857 of NW_025893638.1, read as the reverse complement.
TCAGAGCAGCCCTTAGCCTTTCATGAATCACCTAGACTTTATCCAACGACTCCCATAATAAGTTAGAACCACAAAGCTTAATCTCGAAGGTCTTGAACCACCCTATCAGAGATTGACAATGCCTACCATATAATGCCTAAAATGGTGCCATCTCGAACTTGAATATTAACTATTATCATAGGAAAACTCTGACAATGTTAAGTGCTACTCTCACCAACCTTCAAAGTCCATAACATAAGCTCAAAGCATATCCTCGAGAACCTAAATAATTTGCTCTGATTACCCAAAGGTATGAGGGTGAAAAGTGATACTAAGATCCACCTAACTACCCAGCTCCTCTTGAAAAGCCATCCAAAAGATATAAGTGAATACCGAGCCCATTTTTGAAATAATATCTATGGGTACTCTATATAGGTAAAACATTTCACAAAAATAGATATGGGCAAACCTCTCAGCACTAAAGGACATCTGAATAGGGAGAAAATGTGCTAATTTAGTCAACTAATCTACAATGAGCCAAATGCCATCATAACCACAGAAGGTGCGAGGCAAACCACTAATAAAGTATATAGTGATCTCAAGGCATCTGCTACCACATTCGCTTGCCTGGATAGTATAGAAAAGAGATGTCATAATTCTTTAGCAACTACATCCACCTGCACCATGCCAATGGCTGTTCAGAAGTTAAAATAGAAGCCAAGCAGCCCATATTCACTGTCATCCTCCTCAAGGGGTCTGCTACCACATTTGCCTTGCCTGGATAGTATAGAAAAAAGATTCCATAATCCTTTAACAACTCTATCCGCCTGTACCATCTCGAATTAAGGTCTCTTTGATTCATAAGGTGCTGAAGACTATGATGATTAGTGTATACCTCATAATGAATTCCATACAAATAATACCTCCAAATTTTAAGTGGAAAAACTACTGTTGCAAACTAAAAATCATGAGTGATTTTTGCGCTCATGAATCTTTAGTTGCCTCGATGCATAAGCAGTAACTCAAACTTGCTGCATCAAAATATAGCCCAAACCAATACCAAAAACATCAAAATATACGATAAACAACTTGCCCTCAACAAAAAGGTTCAATATAAGAGCAAAAGTGAGAAAATTATCGAGCTTCCAAAAGGTCAACACGTACTCCTCAAACCACTGGAAATGAACGTCTTTTGGATGAAATCTAGTCATCGAAGTTGTAATAATAGAAAAACCCTTAATGAACCACCTAGAATAACCTACCAAACCAAAAAAAACTATTTAACTTCAGATAAACATGTAAGCCTCGTCCAATCACTAATATCCTTATCCACCATAATCCCATTCTTAGACACCATGTCCTAGAAATGTAATAGACTTAAGCTAAAACACATAATTTTAAAAATTTGGCAAAAAGACAATAATCTCTCAAAGTTTGGAGCACAATTCTCTAATGTTGCATATAGTCCTCCATACTCCGTGAGTACAGAAGAATGTCATCAATGAACAAGATCACGAAGGATTCAAAATAAGGTTTGAGCACGTGGTTCATCAAACCCATGAATGTGTCTGGGGGATTGGTCAACCCAAAAGACATCATTAGAAACTCATAATGTTCATAGTGAGTCCTAAAGGCAATCATTAGGATGTCCTCGACATGAATCCTCAACTGATGGTAATTGAATCTCAAGTCAATCTTAGAAAACATCATTTCTCCCTAAATCTAGTAAAACAAAGAATCTTTTTGAGGCATAAAAACCTATTATTCACTGTTACCTTATTTAGCTACCTGTAATTGAAACACATATGCAAAAAATAATCTTTTTTCTTTACGAACTAGACAGAAGCAACCAAAGGGGATACACTCGGCCAAATAAAACCCTTACTCAGAAGATCCTAAAGAAGAGATAACAGCTCCTTAAGCTCGGTAGGAGCCATATGGTATGGTGCCATAGAAATAGGTTGGGTGCCTAGCTCAAGATTAATAATAAACTTAATATCACACTCAAGAGAAAGACCTGATAGAGCAGTAGGAAAGACATTAAGAAAATCATGGACTATAGGAATTAAATCAACTGAAGGACTCTTCACACTTGCATTACAAATATAAGCAAGATAAGACTCGCAACCCCTTAATAAATGTATCCTAGCTACAACATAAAAAATAATCCTTATCGGCACACTCTAATAGATACCTACCATAAACCAGAGGTATACCAGGCATGCCTAAGTTAACGGTCTTGGCAAAATAATCCAAGATCGTATGATAGGGAGATAACCAGTCCATGCCCGAAATTACTTCAAAGTCCACTATGTTTAACAATATAAGATCAGTCTGACTATTAAACTCTTAAATGGTCACAACACATGATCTATAAATCTGACCCACTTCTTAAGAATTACCTATTGGAGTAGATATACATAATGACAAAAATAAAGATTCCCAAGACAACTCTAATCATGGTGTGCAATAAGAAAACAAATGAATAAGTGGATTACAGATCAAATATAGAAAAAGCTGACTAATGGTGCATTAATATCATACCTGTAATAGCACCATCCGAAGACTCTATCTTTGATCTACCAAGTATAATATATAAATGACCTTTCCTACTATGTGACTGGGCATCTAATTGACCACCGGTCCTACCTGCCTTTGGACCTCCTCCAGAACTATGAGGATCACCCAATGACCCTGCATACTATATCTAGCTAGGGGCATCACTACCCTAATCTGTAGAACACTCTATGCTAAATACAACTATCCCATGTTAGGGACACTATCTAGAATAATGGTAGATCATCCCCACACTCATATCACGCCTCAGGCATTGTACCATATCCAAAAGATCAAGCCACCCAGCATAACACCCTAAAAAACTTAAAACATACATCTCTCAAAAACTGACCACTACTCTAGCTAGGATGATCACTATAATGAACTAACCCTCATCAATAATCTGAAGTATGGCATGAATAAGCTTACTTGGCTAACCCTGATACTGATAAGACTAACATAGAGTGTACCTACCCTGAGAATCTCATCCTCTAAACCATGAGCCACTCTGTCTCCCATAGAAACTATGTTGGTAACATATTTTTTATCATTTTCCCTTGGTCCTCAGAACGCATCTCCTCTATGGTCTGAGCATAATTGAAGACCTTAATAAAAGACCTTCTAGTGGCAACTAAACTCTATGTAGAAATGCAAAGAGGAAGTCTTAGTCCCTGAATAAAACACCAAGTCCGCTCATACTTGATCGATAAAATAAATGCAGCATGCCTGTCTTACCTTGGAACTAAGCGTTATACTCTAGGAAAGTCATACAACATTGCTCTAGTCTAGAGAACTAATATCTAAAACACTATGTAAGGATATAAGGCATATACTTCTCTAAGAGAATTGGAGAACTAAGTCCTTGTAAAAGAAAAATATCCAACTAACCTAGAATCAAGATAACCTCTCCACCAGTGTATAACTATAGGGTCCAACTGAAAAAAAGTGTAGTCAATATTGTGAGACTCCACTAGGACTAAATTACAGAGTGCATCCACAAAAGTAGTCATGACTTTGAATGCATCCTTTATTGGTGCCCCAAAAGATCTAGGTGAATTCAATCTCTAAAACCTTTCAAGTATCTTCTTCTCCTCAACGAACATAGTAGGCTGGGTGATTATCGGCTGAGCAACTCCGATGGAGCCTGGGCTACCTCTTTGGCCACCATTAGATGGGGTGGAGGAATCTCCAATGCAGGAGTAGGAATAGGTTCTAGTGAAGGCTCTTTATTCTAACCCCTAACTTAGGCTGCAACTTTTGCCTACCCTCAACCTCTAGGCCAGCCATAACATTTGACAGGATCCCTAGGTGCGAGCCTAGGGTCCTCATCTCCAGTAGTTATAGCTCGCTTTCTATCCATACGTAAAAAGTGAAACAAGGTGAATTTTATAAATCGACTCAAACTCATAGCATGAAATGAATGAAGAAAGTGAAGATCTCCTAAGAATGTCTTATAGCCTCCAAAAAATAAGAAACATATGTCATATTCTTATCTGCAGAAGTCTACTAACCACTTAATCTTGTACGAATAATACCAGTGAACCTAGACTCCTCTAATATAAATTATCACGACCTACTTTAATGAGTCATGATGGTACCTACTTTAACCCGCCAGCAGGTAAGCTAAATCATAGCCTAGAATGACAAATAATGGGCTAGTTGGTGGGAATTATGGTAAATACAAAAATTTACGAAAGTAATTAGATGACAAACCATAAAATATAAGGATGATAACACAACTGAAGATAAATAGGGAAAATAGTAGAATATCCACGTCCTAGTAAGTCCGGTACAAGAGCCTATAACAAAATAATAAGAGTACTATAAGTACAAAATGTACAATACTCTTGATTAGAAAAAACATCCAAAATAGTAGAAAGAGAGAAAGTTAGATCCAGCTCCAAAAGCTCACCCTATCTCAAAACTCTGACCAGCACTAGCATAGATGTCAACGATAGTAGCTAGTGCTCATATCTACCTTTAACAAGATATAGAAGTGTAGTATGGATACCAAAATAATGGGTACTCACTAGGCATCATCGTCTGACAAAGCTAAATCATATTAATAAGGAAAAGCCTAGAACAATGCTCCAAATACTAAAAGTAAATAACCAAGTAAATAATATCAAAGAGAAAATGATTAAAAATAGCCTAATTGTACCCTCCCTCCTCATAATCTCAAAAGATATAAGAAAAATAAATAACCTAATCGGACCCCCATAGGCCTGGTGGATGCAAACAAAAAAGAAATACTACTAGTAACACTCTTAAGATATAGATACTCCCATAACATAAACAACAGATATAAACTGATTCCATAACTATGACAAGTAACCTCTCAATGTTATATTCAGATAAAAAATTTTACCTCGCATGGTAGACTTGAACTAAAAATATTATCATGAATACCAAACTCAAACCTAAAATAATGTCATCATAGATGATAAACTCTAATAGATCTTAATATCATAATTTTCCTGACTCAAAGTGGTCTTAAAATGAACCCATGGTCGCATAGTCAAAGCCAAAAAATATCTAGATCCTCAGTGGGCTCAAGAATATAAATAGGATGAAGGAAGAAGGCCTCCTAAGTCTACAAGGTGCTAGTCATTAGTTTTACCAAAAGTGGTTCTGAGGGTCCCATTTCTAACCCCGAAAATCTTTCTAAGATAGTTTCTATGCCAAGCTAGACTATGATTCCTAAATCTCACCAAAAGGTAATAAATAAGTTTCATTAAGTCATAAGGTGGCAATTTAACCCTAGGAAGGAGTAGCTAAATCAAATCTACCTAATTATTACTTACTAATTGGCTACATAATCCAAATTTCTATAACTATAACATTGACTTATAATTCCCAACCCAAGAATAGAATAATATCATACCAATCCCAGAATTAAGATTAATGTAAGAGGAGAGTAAGCCTAGCTTACCTGGACACTGAACAATGCCTGATAAAGTCAACTAAATTAGAGATTTTTCCTTCTAAGAAGCCTCTTGCACGATTCCACACTATCAAAATAATGATTCATATATTAATACGAGAATAATGACACCCATATTCTATTTTAATAATTTGGCTCCAAAAATAAGTCAAAAGTCGATGTGGGGCCGGCCCACTTGTAGAATCATAATTTTAAAATTATCAACACATCCTTCCATTCTCAAGGATCATTATTAACCCTCAAGAATTAGTAAATGCTAAGCTCAAACAACACTCAAATCAACCTGTTAGGGAACTAGGGATTTATGACTCAATCGTAGAATTTAATCATGAATTAGACAAGAACTTACAATGGTTAAGATGAGGAAATGACTTTTCCGAGCTCACCATAACCTCTTAATCCCCCAAGAATCAATCTCCCTATTTTCTATGCTCTTAAGGTTTTAATACTCTTGAGTCTTGGAGAAAATGCGATAAAATCAGATGAAGGAGTGAATTTAATGCCCCTATTGTTACCTCTTAAGTGGTCAGTTAATCGCTTAAGAAATTGCCGCTAAAGTAGCACATGTTTGCTTAAGCAACATCTGTATGTGGCTGAACTTTGATTTAGAGGATAAGACATCACTTAAGCAAAGTCCACTAAGGTGATAGGGATGGGGACTAGCCTTGGTTGCTAAAGTGACCACCGCTGAATCAACCAAAGGTCTGTTTAAGCAGTTTCACCAACTGAAACATAGCTTTTGGCAAGTTTCTATCAACCTCTCTAGATTTATTTGGAATTCCATGAATGTAAATGAACTATCATACCTTATCAAATTCATCATTTTGGACTCAACGGTGCCATCAAAATTTCTATCTAGATTCATTTCGATAATATATGGCCCCACACCCATGAGCCACTTTTACCAAAATATGTCCAATTGCCCAAAATGAGTCCAAAAGTCTAGGGACCCGAACCAAAGGCCCCTCTAGCCTAAAATCAATATTTTGGAACTAATGGAACTATCAAAATTAGTAATCAATGTTGATAACCTGACTTAATACTTGATAGCTAATTCGTACTTGTGAAGACTTTAAAATAGGGAATTGGCTCTAAAAAACAAACAAATTGCTTGGTAACCAAACTGTCAGCTCCAAAAAGCCAGTAATGACTTGGGGAGACTATCAAAAATCTTTAAATGACAAAAAGGTGTTGATGTGTAAAAAATAACCTGGAGGGTCATTCCAAGAACTTCGCATAAAAATGCTTTTCCTTTAAAATTTCAAAGACAATGGGAAGATAACCTACACTCTCCTCCTAGGTGTAGGAGTAAACCAAAATGTCAATAATAAAAAATATCACAAAAGAATCCAAAAGTACTTGAAAATACCATTTATTAGCACACAAAGACCGCTGGCATATTAGTCAACCCAAAAAACATCACCTAGAACTTGTAATGCCCACAACGAGTCCTAAAGTTGTCTTATATATATATTCAAGCCAGATTTCCAGCTAATAGTAACTTGACCTCAAGTCAATCTAAGAAAATACCAAAGCACCCTACAACTGGTTAAAGATACTATTTATACAAGGTGAGGGATATTTAATCCTAATGGTGACCTTGTTCAACTTTCTATAATCAATGCATATCCTCATGCTACCATCTTTCTTTTTAACAAACAACACTGAAGCACCCTAAGGTAAAGCACTGGGATAAATAAATTCCTTATGTAGCAGTTCCTGTAACTGAGCTTTGACTTTTCTCAATTCCCCAGAGACATATGATAAGAAAAAATAGAAATTGTGTAAGGGCCCGAGACAAGATTAATAAAATAATTAATACCCCTGCCCGGAGGTATACTAGGAAAATACACTCGAAATACCTCCTAAAACTCAAAAACCTTAATAACAAACACAGTAAAAAGGGACTCCACACTAACATCCTAAGGATTATCTAGGAAGGATGAACAACCCCTCTTACTAGCTTACTAGCCGGAACAAAGAAAATATTTTCACTAACATAGACTTATACACTCTGTCCCGCTATAGTTTACCATACCCAACATTTCTAGAGTCATTATATTAGCATGATAATTCAAGATAACATATTATGGATACAACTAAGTCATACCCAAAATAATGTCAAAATCAAGCTTGTCCAGAATAATCAAGTCTACCCAAGTCTGAAAATCAATAAATAACATAGAACATTCACAATATGCATGGGTCACCACTGTAGAATCTCTAACTATATTTGAAATATATATAGGATAATCAACTACATCACATACCAAATCCTAACCCAACTCAAATCTTACAAATACATAAGAGTTAGTGGAACTCGAATCAAAGAAAATAACTGTCAACTGGTTATAGACATGAATAGTTCCTATAATAATAGTGTTATATGCCTTATCCTCGGTCTTTCTTGAGAAGGATAATAGTGAGCTCTATTATCAAGTTGGGCAACCTTTCTAGGTAGATATGCTCCACCCTTCCTTGTATTACCTTTACCTTTATTTCCACCATAACCTCTCTACTTACCACCCCATCCATCCTATAGATGATCTTTACCATTACCACCTCCACTTTTACCTACTAGAACTACAATTTTGGTCTGCTATTTTGCTTGATCATCAGTCTGCCTCAATGGACACTCTCTCTTTAAACGCCCTGCTATACCATAATAATGACAACCTTACTTAGGAGAAGTCCTATTGGACAAAGAATAAGAAACCCCTTAGCCTTTAGAAAATAAGGGATGTTGAATAACCTATGAATGATCACCTGTAGAGGCTAGAAAATCTAAGTAAAGTGGGTGAGGCGAATGAACCTACTGGTTGTGACCTTTGGAATAAGACCATTGAAGTTGTTTTCATTCTGAGAGTACTTGGGTAATGCCTTATCCTGACTACCCTGCTTAACTCCGCCTTGCTTTTTCACATAATTAGATACCTCATTGAAATCTCATTCATACAGAAGTCATGCTAATACAAAAAAAATAAATATTAGTGTTCAGACCTTTAATATACAACTATATCCTCTCCTCTTCAGTGTCCAACAACTAGGTAGTATAAAAGGACGGAGCATGAAACTTTGCCTCATAGGCCGCAACTAGCATAATGCCTATTTCAAGGGCTAAACTCATCCTTTTTGCTGTCACAAAGAATATGAGAGACATACTTATCTAAAAATAGGGAATAAAACTAAGTCCAAGTCAATAACGGCAAAACTAGTGACCAACACTCCACATAGATCTCCATATTTCTTGGCATCACCTTGCAATTGTAAAGTCACGAACTTAACACCATGTTGTTTCAAAATCCTCAACTTATGAAGCCTCTCATATCAGTAAATAATAAACTCAAATTCATCTTTAGTCTCAGTATTATGAAATTAAAAAGGCTTTATTTTTAGAAACTTAGTCAACAACTTATACTCAATCCCAATAATAATAGGGCCTAATGCAGGATGGGGAAATGCATTAGTATCTAAAACCTCATCCATTATAGAAGCTAAAAATGAAGTGGGATGAGTACCCAAAACTTGGAAAGTAAGAAAAGTAGGGGTGGCTTAAATGCTATCCAGCACACTTAAAAAAATCAAAACTTACTGAATAACCTTAGAAGACTTGGAGGAAGTTTTGCACCTCTAGTTGGTACTACTATCTCCAATCCTAAATTATCCTTATCCACTGCCTCAAGCTCTTTAAAATGATCTTGGATGGGGAAGGTGATACTGACCTTTGATAGGCCAATTTAGCTATTGCTTGAGCTCTACCCCTGGCAGGTATTATTCTTTCTATTCATCTTTCCCATCCACTACTTCATCATTATCCCTGCATAATTGATTTTATAGCTGGAACTACTTCTCTTGCTCCATTTGATCTAGTGTCCACCATTTACAGACAAAAATATGAAGAAGATCAAATACCAATATAGTTCACCAAAAAAATAATAGGAATCAAGTTATAGCATGAAAAAAGAAAGAAAGAATAGTTTCCTTAGGTCTTATAGCCTCTTAAGAAGAGTACAAACATCTCTATACCATTCCACAAGACTCTACTAGACCTATTTTAGTACGACGAGATTAAAAAACCTAATAATCTGATACTGACTTTATTACAACCCAAACTCACCATGAGTGGCACCCACTCTAAAACCCCTAGTGGGAGAAATAACTAGAATCATTAACAAATTAACACTCAGCAAAATATAGGCAACTAAACCATCTTTACTGATAAGAATTGATAATCCATATTTAAACAAAGATATAGGATAACATAATGCAAAGCGCACAAGCGCACACACAAGTGTACATGGTCTTATCAAGTAGCAAAGTGGCTTCAAGAAAGCCCAGGTATCAATTTCTCAAGGACTTGCATTCGCCAACTATCTAATTCTAGTTCAACAATTGAGAAAAAGTAAATAATATAGTTTTATAATTGCAAACTAAAAAGAAACTAAACTAAAGCTAAAAAGTAATGACTCTGAACAATCAATGGGAAGAGATCCAGGGTTAAGGCTTATGAGTAATCATACTATGTTATTGAACTTCATTCATTAAATTTATTATCTTGGTTGTTGATTTATAGGGTTCATCGCACAATTATGGTCTCCCGACTTCTAACCGTTTACCTAATTTGAACTCTACAACTACATCGTTGAGTGGGGAAGTAATAGTACAATTAAGTTCCTTAAACTATCATCCCACGTGTGAACCAAGTAATGCATATAAGTACATCCCTGTACTAGAAACTAATTTGAATTCCATATTTCATAAAATAATTCAAACCATACTTTATTTATTCCCATACTCTATCGCCCTATTCTCTCTCCCGAGTTCACAAAGTTGACAATTGATATATTCTAAGGGTAGCTAATTCTTAAAACAGTAAAAACAAGAATAAAAAAACAACCAATAATGATAAGCAACTTAACAAACTTAATTCTAAATGAAAGTATTCATGATCTTGGACTTAACCCTGGAAAAAGGGCGTTTAGCCACACATAGTCATAATTATAATCACAAGATTGTAATTAACAACTAAAGACATGAATGAACTAAATTAAAATAAGAAAAACCTAAAAAGATGAAGTTATAGAATCCCCTCAATCTCCAAAGACATCAAAGAATAAATAAAAATGTGCATAAGGTCCTATTTATAGTAGAAAAAATAGCCCATGCCATGTTAAACAAGGATTCAATTTTTTGCAGTCTATGAAAGAAGTGACACGCCGCGTTGTTTATTGCATTGAAGGAGAGTCATGTCGCGTCTAATTAGCATTGTTTTAGTGTTTTAGGTTCCTTCTGAATCCATTAGTGTTTTTCACATTCCAAGATCCATTTTCATGAGCCCTCACTCTCCTAATACATTTTAGGTGTCCAAATTTTCATCAAGTTGTGTTTCCTACTTTCATGATCTATTCCAAGTCTTTTTGAGTTTTTTCCACTTGATTTGAAGCTTTTTAATTGTTAATATATCATCATAGTTCATTTACCAATCATACTATAGCATTAAACACAACAATTTATAACTCAAAACAATACAACATCCAAGATGGTGAACTAGAAACACGAGCTAAGCATAAGCTTCATTCACTTTGATCCCTAACTTATTATTTTGACCCTTGGCTTGATCCAATTGGCCCTAGAATATTATAACAAAGTTTTTTCACATGTAAATGCACAATAACAACCTTAGGAACTTATTAAACACATTAGAACCCAACACGATACACTAGAAAAAAACCTAGCTCAAGCTAGTCTCACTAGTTTCTCGGTTGAGTTCTAAATGATCAATTTGAATCAAAACTTCTGTGCAAAAACCATTAAACATTGTAAAAACATGCATGGACACTTGGATTCATATTTATCTCATTATAAACACATTAATCACATGAATCATCCTCAAAACAAGGCTAACAAGGCTAAAAAGGCTAAAATAGCAAGGCTAGAATGCATAAATACACCCAACATCACCACCCCACACTTAAAGCCTTGTTCGTCCTCGAACAATTCTTGAATTTAAGAATCATGAGATAAAGAGACTCCACACTATTAATATATGCAAGAAACTCAAGCTAGTACTACAATTACTACATAGAATGCAAGTTTACAAGACTAAGCATGTTATAAATAGTTGAAAGCTCAAGAATCCTACTCCAAAACATCCTAGCCTCAAGAATTTACTCAATACATGGCAAACTGATGCATATTGTTAAATATAACACATCATACAAATCACCCACATTCATCAAACATTTTCCCTCACAACAAGAGAGTTACTGATAAACACTCACAATAATGAAATTATCATAATGGGTATATAAATCAAGTTACGCTCACTTTTATAAAGAATTCACAAATTACACATAATGAACCATAGCTTTCCCTTAGTGTCATACTCCACTAATATTATAATGTGAAATTAGGATCAAATAGGTCTTTTTCGGGTTGTAATATAGGCTAAGGGACGGGTAGGAACTATATGGGGAATAGTGACTAACCTCTCTAAGAGCTAACTAATCTACAACAACCAAATAACACTTTTTGATGCACCCATCACCTTTATTTTTCCCCATTTATTTTAAGCATTTTCACAAACACATGGTGGACGTATTGTTTATTCCTTCAAGATTCAATTTTCCTCATTTTTTACAACTATGGGAATATTTCTCGAACTATTTATATCACTACCAACCACAACACATCAAATATAAACACTAAAAAACTGTTACCTTGGGATATCAATTTTACCTTTTTCTTATTCAATTTCTCAAACTCCTGACTAAATCAATTTTCACTAAAGCATTTAGGAGCTTTTGGATCAAATTAAGGTCCATTAAAGAAGGGATTAGGCTACTTATGCGGCTAACAAATAAAAGGTTAAAGGCTCAATGGGGGTTAACAAAGATAATGCACAAATGGTAGGACAAATAGAAGGTATAAAACAAGGCTATCAAAGAAATGCCTAAATCATCTCCTAAACCCTCACTCTTTATTTCGCTTTGCACATACACCAGGAAAGTTCTAGACATCACATGCAATATGGAATATAGAAAATACCTAGACATCACATGCAACATGGAATATAGAAAATACCTCACATGACACATGACACATGTTCGATTCACATATGATCATCATAGACTCCCAACAATACAATAGCATGAATTCAAATTTAAGCCAAAAAGTACAAGAGTCAAAAACATGAGCCTACGAGTCTTAGAAGTAGAAATTCACTCATTCAACATGTTTTTACCAAACAAAAAACTTGCACCGTGTAATAAAAAATAGCACCAACAAGAATATCTTTACCAAAAATTTTTTAATTGAGCTAAATTTAGGAATTTCCCTACCCCACACTTAAAAACTTACTTTGTTCCCAAAGTGAATTTAAAAGCAAGAGATAGAAATACTCCCTAAGGCCTCTAGGCCTAGTAGCATCTTTAAATATAAATGAGATCTGTGAAACCCCACACTCAGTTTTTTTTCATGCTTCTTAGCTCAATTTTTTGGTACTCAGACTTTCCATCAACTTATGACTCAATCAAAAATAAAAACTACGTGAAATAAAACTACAAATAGAAAATAAAATATACCTAATTAACTTGGATTGCCTCCCAAGCAACACCTGATTTAGTGTCCGACACGACCCAGCTCAACTCAACTAAATTCCTTTATCTTTTTCCTCTTACTTGAAGGCCATATTCTTATTATTTTCACCCCTATTATGTCCGAATTTTCAAGGGTAACAAATTCCTCAACCCTAGACTTTTCATGCTCATTAGTTAGCATCAAATCCATCTTAGATGGTAGAATATTAGGCTACTCAATCAGGTAATCAAAATAGGTCTTTGGTGGACTAACACCCCACACTTGTTGCCTTAAATAACATTGATCATACATAAATCTTTATAGTGAGATGTTATTTTGGGTTCTTTGTAAATATCAAATACCACCTCTTCATCCTCTACCCTCATCTTGGGCGTCTCTTCTCTAACATCAATCAATGTTCCTCCAGTTGCTAAGAATGGATGCCCCAAGATGATTGGTACCTGTTCGTCTTCCTCAAATCAAGAACAATAAAGTCAGCAGGAATAACAAATTTACCAAACTTTATGAGGACATCCTTAATGATTCCTTCAGAATATGCCATGGATCCACCTGCTAGCAGCAAAACCATTATCGTCGATATAGGCTTTCCCAAGCCTAATGTGCCAAACAGAGATAGGGGTACCAAATTTATGCTAGCCCCTAAGTCACTCAACGCATGGACCACTATACTCCCAATTTAGATAGGGAGAGTAAACTTTCCCGGATCTCTCAATTTCTTAGGGATTTTCTATGCCATTATAGAGCTACACTCTTCAGTGAGTGTTATCGCCCCTATATCCTGCAATTTTACCTTATTAGCAACCACATTCCTTAAGTACCTTTCATACTTGGGCATACCTTACAAAACATCTAACAAAGGTAAGTTAATGTGAAGTTTTCTGAATGTATCAAAGTACTTCTTAAATATTGCATCCTCTTTCGCTTTAATCTACCTCTGAGGGAAAGGTAGTGGTAGTGTTTTCTTCACTTCTAGTTCAGCAACTTGAGTTTTAAAGCACCCTGACTTCCTTGAATTATCAACAACTTCTTCAGGAACATGTTGGCTCACTACCTTAGCATCTACCTCCTTTGTTGCCTTGGAAGGTTATTTCTGAAACTCTTTACCACTCCTTAAGGTGATTGCCATAACTTATTTTGGATTATCTATATCTTTGGTAGACCACCTTAAGGCCCAGTATTCAATACTTACTACAACTGCCCAATCTGCAACTTTAAACTTCTTTGAGCAGCTTGTGAATTTTTCATATCCATAGTCAACTATGCTTGACTAGCTAAAATCCGCTTCAATATCTCTTCCATGTTTCTAGTTGATTGATCTCCTTATGCCTGTGGTTGCTGAATTTGTTGTTGTTGGGCATTCCACGACTGATTCTACCACTTCATATTGTAGGTATTACCATAATTTGGCCTTCGATCATTGCCCATATACATCACTGATTCCAGATTTGAAGCACATATGGAAGCTATATGGCTACTATACCCATAGATTTCACACCAACCTATATCTTGTTGGATTGCAGTTACTATGGTTGCAGGCTGTGGAGCTTCCAATTTTAGGCTGCTGAACTGAGTGTTTATCATATTCTGCAATACTTTAACTTGAATCGATAAGGTAGTGAAATGGTCTACCTCTAATACACCAGCAATGCTTTTCGTGGCACTTCTAGACTCTGAATGCCATTCAGGATTTCTTTATGTGATATGGTTCAACAATGTGTACAGATCATCATAAGTCAACTCCAGTGCTTAACCACCTACGGATGAATCTAGCAAAATCTTTGTATTGTGATTAAGTGCTTCTACAAAAGTATGAGCAAGTTCCTCATTAGATTATTAGTGATGTGGATAATTTAGAAAAAGGGCCTTGAAGCATTCCCAAGCATGATAAATATTTTCATTAGGCTTCTATTTAAAGCTTACTATCTCACTGCAAAATCTCGCAGTCTTGCCTGATGGAAAGAATCTAATGAGGAACTTTCTAGCTAAGATATCCTATGATGTCATTGAATTGGACGGCTCCGCATTCAACAACTTTTTAGCTTTCCCCAACAGTGAATGGGGA
Organism: Capsicum annuum; assembly: GCF_002878395.1. NCBI lineage: Eukaryota > Viridiplantae > Streptophyta > Magnoliopsida > Solanales > Solanaceae > Capsicum > Capsicum annuum. The sequence continues at coordinate 191,717 of NW_025893638.1, read as the reverse complement.
AAAAGTATTAGCCTTACATAATCTGTACTCACCCCAGTTAGAATGAATATGTCAGTAAGATCAATGAAAGTATGCAAGTGGACTTCTGGATCCACGTGTGAAAGCCCTGCAAACTGTCCACGACTGATGAGAAGCTACACCATATTTTGCTTTAACTAAAAATTTCCCCAGCATCCGATATTTGAATTGGAGAAGTTAAGTTCATTGGAAGTGGGACTATCACTTTTTTTACCGTCCTGCATGCTTGTTGTTCATCCATTGGAGTAGGAACTACTTGGTCCTCTTTTATTTGAGGAAATAGGGGAGATGGATTGCTTCTCTCTTTTCTTGATGGAAGTGTTGTTTGGGTTTAGGGCTTGGTTCAATCAAATCCCTATCCCTTGCCAGCTTCCTAATCTTAAAACATATTTCCTGCAATCACAGAACCAAGACTAAGCGTAAAAACACCAAATAATTCTAAAAGTTAGACTAAAATAAACAATTTCCAAATAATAAGTCCCTGGTAACGGCACCAAAAACTTGGCAGCGCACACGCAAGTGTACGTGGTCTTATCAAGTAGTAAAGTGGCTTCAAGAAAGCCCAAGTATTGATCTCTCAGGGACTCGCATTCGAAGACTATCCAATTCTAGTTCAACAACTAAGAAAAAGTAAACAATATAGTTTTAGAATTGTTAACTAAAATGAAACTAAACTAAAGCTGAAAAGTAATGACTCTGGACAATCAATGGGTAGAGATCCAGGGTTAAGGCTTATGAACAATCATACTATGTTATTGAACTTCATTCATTAAATTGCTTTTCTTGGTTGTTGATTCATGGGGTTAATCGCATGATTATGGTTTCCCAATCTCTAACTGTTTACCTAATTTGAACCTTACAACTACATCGTTGAGCGGGGAAGTAATAGTACAATTAAGTTCATTAAACTATCATCCTACGTGTGACTCAAGTAATGTATCTTAGTACATCCCTGTACTAGACACTAATTGAATTCCTTATTTCATAAAAGAATACAAACCATACTTTATTTATTCCCATGTTCTATCACCCTACTTCCTCTCCCGAGTTCATAAAGTTTACAATTGATGTATTATAAGGGTAGTTAATTCTTAAAATAGTTAAAACAAGAATAAACAAACAACCAATAATGATAATCAGCTTAACAAACTTAATTCAAAATGAAAGTAGTCATGATCTTGGCCTTAACCCTAAAAAAGGGCGTTTAGCCACACATAGTCATAATCGTAATCACAAGATTGTAATTAACAACTAAAGACATGAATGAACTAAATTAAAATAAGAAAAACCTAAAAGGATGAAGTTATAGAATCCCCTCAATCTCCAAATACGTCCAAGAATAAATAAAACCATGTATATGGTCTGATTTATAGTAGAAGAAATAGCCAATGCTTTCTTGAACAAGGATTCAATTTTTTGTAGTCTATGGAAACAGTGACGTACCGCGTTGTTTATTGCATTGAAGGATAGTCGTGTCGCATCTAATTTGAATTGTTTCAGTTTTTTGGGTGCCTTATGAATCCATTAGTGTTCCTCACATTCCAATAGCCATTTTCATGCGCCCTTACTCTCCCAATACATTTCAAGTGTCCAAATTTGCATCAAGTTGTGTTTTGTGCTTCCATGATCCATTCCAAGCCTTTTTGAGTTGTTTCCACTTTATTTGAAGATTTTAAATCCTTATTATATCATCATAGTCCATTTAAAAATCATAATATATCATTAAACACAACAATTTAGAGATCAAAACAACACAACATCCAACATAGTGGACTAGAAACACGAGCTAAGCATAAGCTTCATTCACTTTGATCTCTAACTTATTGGTTTGACCCTTGGCTTGATCCAATTGACCCTTGAACATTATAACCAAGTTTTTTCACATATAAATTCGTAATAACAACCTTTAGAACTCATTGAACAAGTTAGAACCCAACATGATAGACTAGAAAAACACCTAGCTCAAGCTAGTTACAATAGTTTTCTCGGTTGACTTCTAAATGATCAATTTGAATCAAAACTTGTGTGGAAACACCATTAAACGTTTTAAACACATAAATGGACCATTAGATGCACATTTATTTCATTATAAACACATTAATAACATGTATCATCCTCAAAACAAGGCTAAAAAGGCTAAAATAACAAGGCTAGAATGCTTAAATACAACCAACATCAACCAGAAAACAGTAGATGAACACATGGTAGCCAACATATGTAACACATCCTTGAGTTTGGATATGGTCTGAATCATAGTAGAGTTCTTATAATAGTTGCTGAAATATGCTCTATAATCAACAAAAAGAATATCACGTGTAGTACCAACACACAAAAAACAACAGTGTGTCGGTAGGGTCTTGGGCTAACTCAATATAAAAAATATAGACACATAACTAAAATGTAGTACAATTAAACAACCATGATCCCTGTTAGGAAACTCTACTCCGAGTTCATAACACCTAACCTTGTAACAAATACAACATAAAGCTCAGCTAATATAAGTAAACAAGGATAACAAGTCAAGTGAAATATGACCACCAACAAGAATGTAAGTCGATAACCATGACTCAAAAATCTTACGAATAATGTCCTAATTAAAGGTGTAATAGTTAACACAGAGTTAAGTCAAAAATTACAAGTAATGTATATCATAATTTAGATGAAGAAACCATCCTTAGCGATTAAGCATATAAACCCGGTTCACTCAAGAAACTATCACACTTACTTGTTCCTTGTACATATATGATAAGGATCTTATGTATGTGCCTACTAGTCATGACATACAGGGGATGAGCTCTGTCCATGTAGAAAATCCTAGACATCAAGTGTCTGCCAACCTTATATCAACCGATCTCATTTAGATATCCAAAATATGTACGCTCTATAATAATAATAGATATCACAAAGATCACAACAACCACGATAACAGAAACAACACTCCAACATGCTTTCAGTTAAATTTATTGCATGTGATTAACACTTAAGATATCAAACAATCATTCACTTTATTGAACATGCACTTTTCAAGCAATAATAACAAATAATTGACATACACACATAGCATAAATTAGATTTAAATATATTTAAACCATCAACTACCTCAACGTAAGTTTTCACCACTCAATTAAGCCTGAGCCTTGCCTTTCTGTGCAATTTTTTCTATGTCGTGGTATAAAAATAACATAATAAATAAGAAACTAGATGACCTACCATGTTAAGGATAAAAACCTAATCTCTAACCACTAAGGACAAATTCATGATCATTCTAGTAGTTTTTACTATAATTTACCTTAAACCTACCAATATCATGGTTACCATAGTGAAGTATTATCATACCAGAGTAAACTAACCATTAACGACTAAGAATCAAAGTTTTTACACCTAATTTACCTCCTTACACTAGAAAATCTACTGAGTCAAGCTTAAACCCTTTCTAAAACTCATAAACTAGTAGTGATTCTAAGGTCAATTAATTGTAAAACTAGTTAATGGGGATAAATTACTTACCTTTACGAAGCAAATCGATGAAACTGATGAAAATCACCCAAATCACCTAATATGTCCCCAAAAAATGAGTTTAGAATAATAAATCATATTTGGAAAAATTTCAGCATTGTATAGCGACTTATCAGGCTATAGCAGTATCGCCTGCTATAGCGGGATTGATCGCTTTTGATTTTTGCTATAGTGGAAATTTTTATGCTATAGAAGGAGTTGCTATAGCAAATTTACATCCCCTATAGTGGGAGTGGAGAGGTAGAAACTCATAAATTCTTTCAATTTCGTATTTTTTTCAATACACCCTAAAACTATAATATCTCAAACTAACACATTTGAGTCAAGTTTGATATCGGGAGTTTACTCACCTAAATAAACTTTGAAACACTCCTACATATTCCTTATTGAGTTAGCTAACATAAAATAAAACTAAACTTTACTACATATATGCAATCCATTTTCTGATTGCCCTAGGCCATACCTCGCTCCATTTTTTGTCTAAAGCTACCATAGCCTGAAATTTTTAACTTTCAATTTCGAGAATAAATTAGCCCTAATTTTTATATGATTGGCTCACTCATAACAATAAAAGGGTCATTAAGGGGAAAATAGGAAGGAGGAAAATCAAAAGGGGTTATGGTTTTGCTACGGCTGCTGAATCAGTGTTGTTTTTTTATATTGTTGTTTTGGGTGTTGTCGACATGGGTTGTTATTGTTATCATTTTTGCAAAGGAAAGGGTTAAAATATGATGGTGGGATAGGTTTATCCAATTAGTTATTGGTATTGGAATTTGGGTAGATTTAGGATTTAAATAAGGGATTTAGAATTTAAAAAGGAAATAGTCTAATTATTAAATAGCCTTTGCATTGAGAGTTCAACCCAATATATTTAAATTTTAACCATATTAAACATTAATTTTCCAATTTCATAGCAATTATGGCCAAATGATTTAAATTAAAGTCGAATTTAATAAATTGGCTAGATTGAAACACAATCTGATATGAATTATCAACCTATTTAATCTCGTGTTTCTTGGTTTACTAAAGACAAATATTTTCTAAATAAATTATTTTTAAGAACAAATTGTACTGTAATCAAGATTTATCCAATTTGAATTAATTTTCAAGATGATTCTCAATTTGAATTGAATTTTTGATACAAATAATTATATAAGTAACAAAAATTATACAATCTCATATATGAATATAAAACCACTTAAATGACAAAACTAACCAAATAAATATTTTAAAAAGTCTTTATCTAGATAAAACAAATGTACTAATTTTATTTAAAGCTAAAAAAAATTAATATTAAATCTATTTGTGGAGGAAAAAAATTAGGGGTCAACAATAAATCACCTACATTGGAATGAAGTGTGAAAAATTAGTCAATCTGTCAATAATCAACAACATTGAATCATATTTTCTCAAAGTCATAGGAAGACCAACAACAAAATCCTTGGCTATCCTTGCCCACTTCCATTTAGGAATAGGCGTTCCTTGAAAAGTTTCACCAGTCTTCTTAAGTTCATACTTCACTTACTGGTAACTTTGACACTTTTCCAGAAATCATTGTGACCCATATCATTCGACGCCACCAAAAGTGTTGCCTTAAATCATGATATATTTTATTTACATCGAGATGTATAGAGTACCTCAAAATAGACACCTCAACAAGTATGGTCAAAATTAAATCATCTAGATGAGGCACACAGACTCGACCCTTAATCCTCAAAGCAGCTTCATCGTCAAGAATGACCTCAGTGACCTAATATTGCAACAACTTGTCATAAATCTTACTTCACAACTTTGAACTGTCTAGATTTAATTTGGTCAAGAAATGGAGACCTCACCTCTATATTAGCCAGCAGTTCCCTTTGTCACAATTACCTGCAATATCATGAAATTGTTAACTAAGGTCTAAGCCACCTTAGCCAATGCATGTCTAGAAACATCTATGCATGCCAAACTACACATAATCCTCATCTTCTGATTCAAGACATCTATTATCACACTGGACTTGCTTGGATGATAAAGAATTATAATCTTTGATTAGTTTGATCTATCTTCGATGTCTCATATTCACATCACTCTAGGTAAACATATGTTGTAACTATTGTGATTAGTGAATACTTCACACTTCATCCCATAAAAATAATGTCTCCATATCTTGAGATAAAACACCACCACTACCAACTCCAAGTCATGAATGGGATAGTTTTTCTCATAAAATTTCAACTACCTAGAAGCATAAGTAGCCACGTTCTTTTTCCTATAACAATACAACACTGAAACTAAAATGTGAGGCAACACAAAACACAATAAAGTCCTTACCCTCTACCAATAATGCAAACATAAAAGTTGAAGTCAATAATATCCTAAGCTTTTGGGAGCTCTCTCAAATCACCATTCCATAAGAATGGTACCTCTTTTTGAGTCAATCAAGTCATGTGCGAAGAAATAGAGACAAAACTCTTCACAAACCTATGATAGTAACTAGCTAACACCACAAAGCTGTGAATTTTAATTACAGAGATAGACTTAGTCTAATTCTTAACTGACTTAATCTTTTATAGAGCTACCATAATGCTTTTATTTGAAATCATATGCCCAAACAAGGTTATTGAAGACAACCAAAGCTCATACTTAGAATATTTTTCATAAATCTTTTTCCTTAGCAATCCCAAAACATTATGCAAGTGAGTCTCATGTTTCTCCCTACTTTTAGAGTACACCAAAATATCAATCATACAAACAATAACAAATGAATCTAAATATTGATTGAACACCCTATTCATCAACCTAAAATATTAGTTGGGGCGTTAGCCTATTCAAAACACATCACAAAAAACTCATAATAACCATAATGGGTTTAGAAAATAGTCTTTGATATGTCCTTAGCTTGAATCTTAAGCTAGTGATATCATACCCTAAGTCAATTTCGAAAAACATAGAAGCACCATGTAATGAATTAAATAAGTCATCTATCTTGGGCAACAAGTACATGATATGAATATTAAATTTTTTTATCTATCGAAATTTTATTCAGATACATAGGCTACCATCCTTCTTCTTAACAAATAAAATAGGAGCACCCCCTTAGAAAAGCACTAGGGTGAGTAAATATCTTATCTAACAGTTCTTGCAACTTAACTTATAGCTCTCTTACCTTAAGCGGTGTCATTTTATAAAGAAGGATTGTAGTGGGATGAGTGACCGACTTTAGATCTATCTAAAAATTGGTGCCACAATCAATTGGAATCCCAGGTAGATTATCAAAAAAATTTATAACGATTTACATACCAGCAAAATTGATGTAATATGAGGGAATTCAATACTAGTATCGCAAAGATAAACCAAAAAAGCTCAACATCCCTTCATAACTAACTTCCTGGCATGAATAAAGATACAAGTTTAAGAGAAGCATACTTATAATTACCCTCCCAGTCCAATTTATCTATCTCGGGCAAAGTCACAATGACTATTTTGGTATGATAGTCTAGAGTCACATAGTTTGGAGATACCAACTCATCCCCAAAATGGTGTCAAAATCCACCATGTTTAGAAATACAAAATCATACTAAGTATGATATCCCGTTAACAATACAAAACAAGCACAATAAAGCTAATCTACAATTATAGAAACCCCAACTAGTGTAGACATATACATATAAGTATCAAGCATTTCACAAACCATATCAAAACCAAAGGAAAATCTAATAGAAATATACGAGAATATGGAACCCAAATTAAATAAAACAACAATTATACAATCATAGATAAGAATAGTACATATGACCATCGCATCTGAAGCCTCAACCTTGTGCCTTCCTAGAAAAGCATAGAATTGGGCCTTATCACCCATCTGAGCATTGCCTTTGCTGACTTATACACTATATTGGTCTATATGCCTACCACCTCAGTTGTCCTGGTTAACTCCTTTGCCCATCCAATGACCACTATGCCCATTCTATGGATAACCTTTACCATTACCTTCACCTCCCTTACCTATTAGAACAAAGGCTCAAGAAGCCTTCTATTAGCCTGTCTGACTAGAATACATATAATTAGGATAATTTTCTTGAATATGACAAACCCCATACATTCATAAAATGTGTTTTCTAGGGTGAGACATTGAGATAATGATGATTAAGAAACATACCCATCAAAATTTAAAAATAGTTGGATGGCCCCTCATGGACCCTCAGTAGACATGAGCATCAGAACTAAATTAATTTAGTAGAGTGGATCTTCAAACTATGGATTTAAGAATAAGAACTACTATAATTTCCTATCTTATGTGTTAGTTCCCCTTAATTTTATATTGCCATCCTGCCCCGCACCTTTTACTATTTTCACAAAATCAACTATCTCCTAAAAGGTCTTACTTAAAGATGTCATCTTAAGTGCAGTGTACTAAGACCAATATTCATCCCTTTAATGTTTGAAATCATAGTCCATAACCAACATACTTCCCTACTTGAGTCAAAAGAACTTATTCTTTTTCCTATCTCTTAGAGTACCTGTCATATTTTTCTTTAAGAAGATTGAATGAAATTGAGTCTAAGACAATAGAGGAAAACATACAGCTCTACACTTAATGAATTCCATCCACCATATTTTGGCATCCCTTTGCAACTGAAAAACAAATCCACACCATACTTTTTGACCATTACTAACTTGTAAAGCCTTTCATAAAAATTGTTAATGAATTTGTAAGCTTCTTCTAACTTAGTACCATGATATATAGGAGGCTACATCTTAAGGAACTTACATAATAGGTTATGCTCATTTACGATCATCACCAAACCCAAAATCTACTATGATAAGGCACTATTCTCCAAACCCTAATCCATCATAGGTGTCACACCAATGGCATACTGCAATACTAGATACTGAATAATTGAAATGTTTGTGTTGCACTTGTACAATATAAACCGCTCAAAAACTTAAAACAAGATAAATCAACTTAGAAAATATAGGAACCTGTGTCACATCTCCCTAAACATGCACAATATCTACCTAAATTGGTGCATCTCTATTCTTTAGTACCACTTTGTTATTCTGAACCATTTTTGGAACATCCTCATATAGGGGAGGAGATTCTATTATCTATTTTATTAGACCTCCAATGACCTAATCAGTGTTGCCCAATGACCTCTTTCTTTCGCCCTTCTCCCACTATGCTTTTGCCATGAACTACGATGCTAATAATTAGTTTGGGTACTATTACTATAGCTCTCTTGAAGCATATCCTAACCATATGCAAGACAAGCATAAAAGAAAGCATATTCCAATTTTTATTACCGAATACCAATTAAAATTAAGTACTAGAACAAAAGAAATAAGAAGAGTGAGATTTCCTAAAGTCCTCTAACATCTCAAAGAAAAATACAAACATTTTTTGTACCTTCTTACAAGATTCAACTGGACTCATTCTTGTATGAAGAGATCGACAAACCTAGGGATCTAATACCATCTTTTTCATGACCCGCATGACCATGAGTGGCACCTGATCTCATCCAAATTACACCTACAAAAAAATATAAGTCTTTGCTAAATCAAATATAGAACCCAACTAGGTTAGGGTCGATCCTATAGAAAATAGTCAAATTCTATCAAATGTTTGTCCAACTAATTGGCAAATAAGTAAAAGATGAGCCTTTTGTGAAATAAAAGAGCATTATTAACAAGCGTTGATTTGTTGTATTTGTAATAAATATGAGAAAAGTACTAGGACTATTTTTCCTAATAACTTTATAACTCTATAAGGTTTCCATACTTTAGTGATCTTTTATAGTATTCCACGTGCAAAATCAATAGGTTATATATCATCTTACTGGCTAGTAACACCCCTTGTAGATGACTATCCCCAAGAACAAAGGTTCACGTGTCATGGTTTTTGCATAACTAACCCCTATCTTTGATCATAATATAGCCTTTTCCCATTTATTAGCTCAAGGAAAATTAAATTAGGGTAACTCCAAGTCTTGTAGTTGATTCACCATTTCTATTTTATTATCCTTGATAAATTCCATAGTAGATATAGGACGAGTTCCAATGCATCTACTCGCTAGAAAGCAACCAAAGCTAAAGAAACAACAATGCATACCCAATGAATGTTTAAGAATCACCTTATACGTTGAGCACTACTTTGTTAATCTTTCATGGTTCCTAAAAACCTAGTTGTTGTGTTTAGATACTCATAATTTCAATAATACAAGAAGAATTCATAGATGAAAACTCAAATATGAACTTATAATGTTAAGAAAGCCCCCAAATCTTAGCTTGAATTAAAACCCTAGAAATAATGTTTGTGAAATTCCTAGAGTATGCCTTAGAATCTCATAATATAATATCATAAAATATGTAAGAGTGTAAACTAATAGAAGGTACCCAATAAGAGTATTTATATACAAACAAGAAACCTATCCAAAACAAATTAGATTACAAAGTCGGTAATGACTATGTCCTTGAGTACGAGTTGTATAGGTTGATGATGACTCATCATCAATATTCCTTCCTTATCCATTATTTGTTTCTTATTCTATTGGCGATGACTCATATTGTGACTAAATGAATCATAGGCTAACCCATTTCCATTGGTGCCCTTTTCATGTTATCAGGACTTCTCTTACTTGCTCAAAATGACTACCCCAGGTAAAATTAGCATGTGACACAATAGTTCATAGCTGTCCCTCATACTCTGATTGTCCTTTACCCTTTCTATAACTTTAAATAAACTTGACTCCCAATGATTTTTGGCTATGAATCATCATGTGACCCATTAAGTCCTACCCTCGTCCCCACTGATATTAACTTGTACACTTTTAGGACTTTGGCATCTCTTTTCAGGATGGTTTCTCTCTATGACTCATAGGGTAACCCAATAGGTCATAAAATATACTTGCTATCACCTTGTTTCTAAAGTTTCCAAGTCTATAAACCTTCTAGACTATCAACAACTGAGGCTATGAGTTATATTATGACCCAATAATTTGTTGCCCATATGCTTTGATTACATTTGTGTAAATTCTTCTTCTTTTTTTTTCACTTACTCTCGAATCTTGTTTCCTATAAAACTATACCAAACACATCACATCTATATAAAAATAACCTTAGGCTTATAAATATCCCTCATTTCCATAAATTCACATCATATCAACAACCTATACTTAGAACATTTGTATGTCTTCATGTGAAAAAAACACACTAACTCAATTATACCTTCAACCTTGAGGAAACTAAGATCACTATAACAATTAAATTTTTACCAAAACTAGTTTTAGCATGCATCAACAAGAATACCATTCTACACCCTCTAATTATTAGTAAAGTACAACCCATATAGTGTACAGGAAACCAACCACCACAATGGGATCAATACATGGCATCATGTTATCAATATATAACAGTCTTGGATTATTTTGCCAAGACCATTACCTTAGCTATGCTTGACATACCCTGATTCTATAGAAGGGGTCTATTAGCCATAATCAATGGGAATTATTTCTTATGTTCGAGCTAGGAGACTTATATAGATGGTTGCGAGTTTTATCTTACTTATATTTATGATGTTAGTGTGGAAAGTCCCTTGCTTGACTCTGTTCCTATAGTCTATGATTTTCTTGATACCTTTCCTGCCGATCTACCTGATCTTTTTCCTAAGCATGATATTGAGTTGATATTGATCTTGAGTTATGCATAACCTATTTATATGGGACCATACCATATGGCTTCTGCTGAACTTAAAGAGCTGAATTCTCAGCTTTAGGATCTTTTAGGTAAGGATTTTATTAGATCAAGTGTGTCACCTTGGTGTGATCATATCTTGTTTATGAAGAAGAAAGAAGCTTCCTTGTGCATGTGTATTGATTATAGGTAGCTTAATTAGGTGACAGTAAAGAATAGGTATCCTATGCCTCATATTGATGATTTATTTGACCAACTTTATTAAGAAGCAATGTTCTCTAAGATTGACTTGAGGATCGGTTACCATCAGTTAAGGATTTGGGCTGAGGACATCCCTAAAACAGCCTTCAGGACTCGTTATAGCCACTATGAGTTCCTATTAATGTTATTTTTGTTGACTAATGCACCAATAATTCATGGATTTTATGAACCACGTGTTCATGCCGTATTTGCATTCTTTTGTGATTATGTTCATCAACAATATTTTTGTGTATTTGAGGAGTAGGAAGAAGCATATCCAATATTTGAGGATTGTGCTCCAGACTATGTGAGATCATAAGTTTTTTGCCAAATTCTCAAATTGTGAGTTCTAGCTTGAGTCGGTGACATTTCAAGGATACGTGATATCTAGATATAGGATTATAGTAGAACCATAATATTAAGGCTATTCATAATTGGTCAAGTCCTACATCTCCATCTGAGGTTCATAGCTTTATTAGTTTGGCTGGTTACCACAGGCAGTTTGTTAAGGGTTATGTTATTATTGCAGCACCAATGACCAAATTTAATCAAATAGAGGTTCCTTTCCAGTAGTTCGAGAAGTGGGAGTCAAACTTTTGAAATCTTAAGGGTTTTCTTACTTCAACTCCTATATTGGCTATCCCTATTGAGGGCGGGGGATATGCCATATATTGTAACTCTTTCGATGTTTGTTTGGGTTATATTCTAATGTAGCAGGAACTAGTTATTACTTATGCATCGAGGAAGCTGAAGGACTATGAGCGCAACTACCCCACTCATGATTTGGAGTTAGTAGTGGTAGTTTTTATGCTTAAGGTTTGGTGTCATGATCTATATGGCTTGTACTGTGAGATCTACATGGATCATCATTGTCTTCAAAATCTTATGACCTAGAGATTGCTAAATTCTAGGTAGTGTAGATGGATGGAGTTGTTGAAGTATTATGAGATCTCTATTCTATACCATCCGAGCAAGGAGAACATGATAGCAGATGCCTTGAGATGAAAGGTAGTGAATATGGGTAGCTTAGCTTCTATATCAGCTTCTGAGAGGCCATTGGAATGGGACATCTAGTCCTTAGCCACCTTGATGGTACGACTTTATATTTCTGACCCCAGGAGTATTCTTCCTAGTATTTTAGGTCAGTTCTACTTTACTTGAGCAGATTTAGAGTCATCAATTCAAGGATATAAGACTTTGTATCATCTGTGATCAAGTGGTGAGTGGTGAGTCTGGGAGGGATAGAATATATTTTGAGGGTACTCTGAGGTATGATGGTTGCCTTTGTGTTTTTAGGGTTGGAGGCTTGATTCAGTCGATATTAAATGAGGCTCACAAGTCCAAATATTTTATTCACCCTGTTACAACTAAGATGAATAGAGATTTGAGGCAACACTATTGGTGGAGTAGCATAAATAGAGATGTGGTGGACTTTGAAGCTTGTTGCCTATGTTGTCAGCAGGTTAAGGATGAGCATAGAGGCCTGGTGGCCTGATTCAGAGATTTCCCATTCCCAAGTTGAAATAAGATCGGATCACCATGGATTTCATTAATAGTTTACCTCACTTCTCCCGTAGATCAGATGGTATTTGGGTCATTATAGATTGATTGACCAAATCAATACATTTTCTTCTAATTATGATGTCCTTCAGTTGTGAGATATTAACTTATTCTATGTTTGTGAGATAATTTGCCTGCATGGAGTACCTATAGCTATTATTTCAAATCAAAGCTCTGTATTCACTTTGCCACGACCTGATTGACTAGTCATGATGGCACCTACTTTATCCTACCAGTAAGTAACCTAAACCATAGCCTAGAGCTACAAGCAGTGGGCTAACTCGGTGGAAAATGGGCTAAAACCCACAAATTTACAATTAAGGACTTAAGTAGCAATAAAATAGTCATGATAGTCTAATAGATATATAGATAAAAGATCAACAACCATCCCAAGACTCAGTAATATCTGTACAAAAGCTACTACAAATGAACTTTAAGTGATAAATAGACAAATACAATCCATCTCAAGGATGGAAGACCAGACATAGATAAATAGAAGGAAAAAGGGTAATTCTGACTCTAAGAGCTTACCCAATCTCTAAAATCAACCTTACACAAGCATCAAATCAACAGCGGCAACTAGTACTTGAATCTACACCAAAAATGTACAAAAGTGCAGTATAAGTACCAATACCATGGGTACTCAGTAGGCATCATTGGGTGATTGTGCTAAATAATGATATAAGTATGATAAAATACAAGATAAAATAAACTAAGTCAAGATAAAAGGGGAAAACTTGTATATAACGTCCAACACCATTGCACATAAATAAAAAGATGCATACGAAATAATAGCATAAATATCATACAACTATAACTAAATTACTACCTCCCATGAACCAATTAGTGTGGAAAAGTAAATAACCCAACGCAGACCCCCATAACCTTGGAGGGTACAATCAAGGTAACTGAGTAACCAAATAACCATAAGTTACCGATTATCATGTCATAACAAAGAATCCATCGGAACAATATCTTATCATAACCACCAATGTTGGACTTGAACTGGAACTCAATAGCATCATCATCATTATTCAAGTGGCTCAAGAGGGGTATTACACCACCGTGGAATATTTGCAGGTACATTGAGAAGCTTAAATATCTTATAAGTTTACTTGATCTCTTCAGATGTTTTCATATATACAGGGAGGCTAACTTTCCGATAGATACTCTACCTTAGCATAGCCATGAGGTGAATTATAGTTAGTATAATTATAGCTTTCATGACCTTCTTCGGGAAACTAGAGGATGCTACACACTTGACAAAATAGGTATGTCTTTAGAAGGAGAAAGTTGAAGTGCATTAAAAAACCTCCATAGATGGAGTTGGATTTTCTTACACCTAGTATCATTTGTTTAGTTCATCTCATCATCTTATCCACACTATTCTCTTTAGTTTATAGCTTTTATGAAGTAGTTTTGTTTTGTTTTGATTTTCTTGTTACTTTGTAAGGGGAGAGTCTCGCTTATTTATACTTTCCTAGATAATATTGTATTGATGGGAGTCCTCTCTTCTAGGTGCTTATATCTAGGTTTCATTTCTAGTATCGAGGATGAGTTGACCGGCCTTAGTAGGCTAGTTGACTTTAAACTACCATAGGATTGAAGGTAAGGTCTATGTCCCCCTTCTTGTATTTCTTTTACTTTTATTTATGATAAGGCAGGGGGTGTGCAGCTAAAACCCTGATCGACACGAGAAGTGAGAGCCCTGGGTAAGGACCATTTTTTTAAGGAAAAAAGAAAAAAACATTTCCTGGAACATTATCAATTTCATCATAATTACCATCACTTGTCGGACTTGAACTAGAACAGGTGTATTTATAAACCATACTAATGAACCATACCAATAAGTCATATCGATAAACTACCATAATAAACTATACCAACAAGTCATCCCTTTACTCATATCTATACACAAGATCAAGAATTATAGCCTTAGTCATACCAATACTAGTGTCCTTCAACCATACTAATCCCATATCTACTAAGTCATTCCAATAACCATGTCTATGGTTCATGTCAATAGTCATATCAATAATCATATCTATAAGCCATATCATTAACCATATCAATAAGCCATATCATTAAGCATATCAATAAGCTATATCATTAATCATATCAATCAGTCATATCATAAAGCATATCAATAATCCATATCATTGATTATATCTCTCGATCATATTGTTAATCATACCTATAAGCCATATCATTGAGCATATCTATAGGCCATATCATTAACCATATCTATGGGTCATATCATTAATCATACTAAAGATTAGTAACAACTCTTGAACTACTATACTTGTGTAATCAATAAGCATTTAAAATTCTCAATGTCTCAAAATAAGGTATAACATACATAAATAAGTCAACAATGTTATCACAAGTCTTAGCCTACGGTGGGCCAGAGGGGCCCACTTTTAATCCCCGAAATCCATTTTGAACAAATTCTACCCTAAACTAGGCTAAGTTATCTAAATTCATTTTTAGATGTCGAACAAGCCATAATTAGACCAAAGATAGAAAGTCCTCCAAACCGTGAGCAACTAAGTCAATCACCCTAAAGTGATAGAAATTAAGGCAAATTCACTTAGATTGAGCAACTAAGGAAAATTCCACCTTGAACATGAATGACTAAGGTAATTCCTCCTAGGTTCAAAAACTATGGCATTTTCATCCTAAAATGAACCACGAAGTCAACTTCACCTAAGCCATGACTAACTAAACTAATTACTCCTAATTTATAGTTTCAAGAAAGCCTAAATGATTCAACTAACTAGATATATCTCATTCATACTTCCAACTTCTATATCCCACCCTATATGTGGCATAATATCATAATCATACAATGAGATAGCTCAATCTATGAAGAAGGTAAGCCTAACCTACCTGAATGCTAAAGAAAAGCTTGAAGAATCCACTAAGTACCTATTTTCCTTTCCGAGGAGCTTCTGGAAGATGCCACACTATCAAAATCACAATCTACTCATCAAAACAAGAACAATGATACCCATATTGCACTATTGTACTTCACGTGCAAAATTAAATACTAATATCATATGGGAGCCCATTTATGAAATCACACATTCAAAACCAACACATCATCCCTCTATACTCAAGGAAAATTTACCCTCGAAGTGGTTGAATTCTGAGCTCTAATGGTGGTAAAATCAAGCCACCAAGATTCTAGGGATTGTTAGAAGAAGATGGAGAAATTAACCTAAAAACTAATGGAATCATACCATAAATTGGTAGGTGAAGCTAAAGAAATACCCATCCCTACGAGTTAGGCCTCTAAAGCAGACCATGGTCGCTTTAGTGCTTGCCACTAAAGTGCCCAGGTGTCGCTAAAGTAGTACCTGTTGGCTGAGCTAGGGCCGTTAAAGTGCCCAATGGGCCTCCAAAGTGTCATCTGCTAAAGCACCCAAATCTACTTTAGCAGTCTTACCAGATATATGCACCAGCTGGAGCTCATAGTAGTACCCAACTCCTCCTAAATAGCTCTTCAAAAGCTAGAAGTAAATCCTATACCCCAGTCTGAAATGATAAGTATAGGCACACCATGTAAATAGACTATCTCACTAGCATAGATACGAGCCAATCTCTCGGTACTAAATGATATTTGAATAGGAATGAAAAATGGCAACTTGGTCAATTGATCTACGATAATCCAAATATTTTTTAGAACCACAGTAAGTATAAGGAAACCTACTAAAAACGTCCATGGTAATCGGCTCCTATTTCTACTTGAGAATGGCAACTATTGAATCAAGCTACCAAGTCTCTGATGCTTGGCCTTCACCTGCTGACAACATTGGCAACAAGATACAAAGTCCTTCATCTCTTTAAACCACTCTACTAATAATATTGCCTTAAATACCTATACATCTTAGATGTATCCAAGTGAGCCTCATACAAAATTTACTGAATCAATTCATCAACCCATAGAACACAAATACAACTATCAAATCTCAAAATACCTTCAGAATCTATGGTATCCGTCTTGGACTCACCACTCAACACCCGATCACAAAAGATGTAAAGCCTCTTTTTCTCAAAATGATAACTCCAAATCTGCTCAAATAGCAAAGACCTCACCTCAACACTAGTAAAAATCCTCCTAGGGTTTAAAATATCAAATTGCACCATCGATATGGTTAAGGACTGAATGTCCTATGCAAATGGCTTCTGAGAAACTGAAATACAAGTCAAGCTACCCATACTTACCACCTTTTAGCTCAAGGCATCTGCTAATAAGTTTGCCATGCTCGGATGATACAAAATTGAGATGTCATAATCCTTAAGAAACTTTATCCATCTACGTTACCTAGAATTAAACTCTCTCTGGGTTATAAGATACTAAAGACTATGATGATCCATGAATATCTCACAGTGCACACCATAAATATATTGAACAAATCTCAAGCACTAACACTATCGTCGCTAATTTTAAATCATAAGTAGCATAGTTTCACTCTTTCACCTTCTGTTTCCTCAATGCAAAGCAATAAAATGACCCTGATGCATCAAAACACAACACTAGCCAACACCAGAAGCATCATAATACACGGTGAATCTCCTATCCTCAATAGAAAGAGCTAACATAGGCGCTGAAGTGAGAAATACCTTAAGCTTTCCAAAGCTCAACTCACACTTCTCAAACCATTATAAAGGAATCTCCATCCAAGAAAATCTGGTCATCAAAGCTACAATAGTAGAAAAACTCTCAATGAATAATCTATAATAGCTGGCCAAACCAATAAAGCTATGAACCTCAATTGGAGATATAGGCAAGGACAAATCACAAATAGCCTCGATCTTTACTGGGTCAACTATTATCCCATCCTTAGACATCATATGTCTAATGAATATTATTGACTCAAGCAAAAACTTACTCTTAGATAATTTGGCAAAAACTAGATGATCTCTCAAAGTTTGGAGCATAATCCTCAAATGTTGCATATGCTCCTCTCTACTCCCCAAATATACAAGGATGTCGTCAATGAACACAATCACAAAGAAATCCAAATAAGGCCTGAACACATAATTTGCCAAATCTACAAATATGGATGGGGAGTTAGTCAATCCAAAAAACATTACTAGAAACTTATAATGACCATAACGGGTCCTAAAGGCTGTCTTTATGATATCCTCAGTCTGATGGTAATCGGATCTCAAATAATCTTAGAGAACACTTCTACACCCTAAATTTGGTCAAGTAAATCATCAGTATGAGGCATAGGATAATGGTTCTTCACAATCACCTTATTAAGCTACCTATAATCAATACACATACATATGGAGCCATACATTGGGTTCTATAGAAATATGTCGGGTGCTCGACTCAAGATAAATAATAAACTCAATACTATGCTTGGGAGGAAGTCCAAGTTGATCGGTAGGGAAAATAGTAGAAAACTTATAGACTGTAGGAACAGAACTAAGCGACGTACTCTCCCCACTAACAT
The DNA here is from genome assembly GCF_002878395.1 of Capsicum annuum. Taxonomy (NCBI): domain Eukaryota; kingdom Viridiplantae; phylum Streptophyta; class Magnoliopsida; order Solanales; family Solanaceae; genus Capsicum; species Capsicum annuum. The sequence continues at coordinate 173,241 of NW_025893638.1, read as the reverse complement.
TATGAATATAAGAAAAATAAGACTCAAAACCCCTCAAAATATGAGTCTTAGCACAAATAAAAGAAATAATCACTATCAGCTCATGGCTAACAGCTCACTACCATACAATCTAGGGTACGTCGAGCATAATTAAAATAATGGTCTTAGAAAAATAATCCAAGACCACATGATAGTGGGATAACCATTCCATGCATAGAATTACATCACAATCCACTATATCTAACATAATAAGATCAGACTTTGTATCAAACTCTCAAGCAGTCATAACATATGATCTATAAACCCGATCCACTACTAAAGAATCACCTATGAGAGTTGATACACATAATGTCGATGATAATGAATCCCAAGATAACTCTAACAACACAACATAATAAGTAGACATATAAGAATAAGTGAATCCCAGATTAAATAAAGCAAAAGCCAAGTGACAGCACATAATGGTTATACCTGTGATAATAGCATTTAAAAATTTAGCCTCGAGTCTAGCAGGTAAAACATACAATTGACCATGCCCGCAACCTAGCTGGGCTTCGGATTGACCTCCTATCCTACCTGCCTGAGAACTTCTATAAGCATCTTGAGGACTACCTCTATGATCATGCATACCAACTTTAAGTGGGGGATGAACTTCTCTGATAGGTCAAACACTCTAAGCTGAAGGAACAATCACTCCATAACTAGGGCCCTCTCTTAAGAAATGACCAAAGCTCTAAAATCATAATATGTCCGAGGCATTGAGCCAAAATCAAAAGGTTTGGCTAATTCAAAAGAACCACCATAACTAGAATAAACAGGTGACCAACCTCTCAAACAATAACCAAGACCCTGTCCCAAATGATTATTGAATATAGAATAGCCTCCATAGGTAATTTGAAGTGAGGTTTAAACGGTTCTACTAAACTGACCCTTATATTGATATGGCTGGCACAGAGGGTACCTTCCCTGATATTTATTACCTTTAAACCATGAGCTACCATAACTCTCACTGAACCAATAATGGTCTTTTGGCCCTTTATCACTGCCACCTTGGGACTCACAATTCATCTTCTCCATAAGATGAGCATGATTAGAAACCCCTACAAAAGACCTACCCGTATCAACCAAACTCTTTGTATACAAGTAAAGAGAAAGTCTTAATCCTTTATCAAAGAAATAAACCCTCTTATACTCAGCATTTAGAATAGAAGTAACATGCCTATCCAAGTCATAAAATCAAGCTTCCCACTTCACAAAAATTATGGAGCCCTTCTCTAACTTCAAGAAGTGATCCCTCAAATGATCCTTGAGACTATGGGGCATATACTTCTCCAAGAAGATCTTGAAGAATTAGGTCTATGTCAGTGAGGGTGATCTAGATGGCCTAGAATCAAGATGACCTCTCTACTAATGTCAATCTACCAAGTCCAACTGACATGTAGGGTAATCTATACCACAAGTCTCAACTAGGTCCAAATTATAGAGCCTATCTAACAAATAATTAGGAACTCATATGCATCCTTGCTTAGTGCACTAAAAAACCTAAGCAGAGCCAATCTCAAGAATCTACCCAACATATTCTCCCAATCGATAGATATAGCAAGCTAGGCAACCACCGACTGAAAAACTACCAGTTGGATGACATCCAGTGTAGGAGGGACCTCAACTTTGAGAGCCATTGCTACATGCGGATCCCCGCCTCAGTACCACTCTAATGTATAGATTATGCACCATTGAATGATGCTCTACTAACCAATACCAAAAGTTGAACTAAAACATCCCTGAGTATTGAAAAAAAAATAAACCCCAATGGAGCCTGGGTTGGTCCTTGTCCTACCGTTATCTATGGTAAAAGAATCTCTAGCTCAAAAGTAGGAATAGGGTCTGGTGAAGGCAACTCTGACTCCAAGAGCTCACCCAATCTCCAAAATCAATCCTGCACGAGCATCAAATCAGAGGTGGTAGCTAGTACTTAGATCTACACAAAATGGTATTAAGGTGTAGTATAAATACCAAAACCATAGGTACTTAGCAAGTATCATTGGTCGACTGAGATGAATCATGATATACGTACTATAAAGAACATGATAAAATAAACTAAGTCAAGGTAAAAAGGGCAAACCTGGAAATAAGCTCCAATATTGTTGCACATTAAAAATTAAATACATATGAAATAATAGAAAAAAGATCATACAACTATAACCATAAGATTGGCCCTTATAAGATAATAAGTGTGAAGAAGTAAATAACCCAATATAGGACCCCATAAGCCTAGAGGGTACAATTGAGGGAATAGAGTAATCAAATAATAATAAGTTCCTAATAATCATGCCATAACCAAGAATCCATCCAAATTATATCTTCTCATAACCCCAATGTTGGACTTGAATCAAAACTCAATAGCATCATTATTATTATTAGTATTTTCAAGACTTGAATTGAAACTCACATTATCAATGTCATCATCATTACCATGAATTTACAGACTTGAACTGAAATTGACATATATATATGATTGTACCAACGAACCTTGCCAATAAGTCATATATATAAACTACCATAGTAAACTATACCAATAAGTCATCCTTTTAATTGTATCTATACACTGGACCAAGCATCATATCCATAGGTCATACCAATATATATGTCCTTCAACCATATCGTTCCCTTGTATATTAAGTGATGTCAATAACTATGTCTATGGGTCATCTCAATAGTCATATCCATAAGTCATATCAATAATAATATCTATAAACCATATCATTAACTATATCAATAAGTCATATCATTAAGCATATTAATAAGCCATATCATTAAGCATATTAATAAGCCATATCATTAAGCTTATCAATAAGCCATATCATTAAGTATATCAATAAGCCATATCATTAAGCTTATAAGTAAGCAATATCATTGATTATATCTATAGGTCATATCATTGATCATATCTATAAGCCATATCATTGAGCATATCTATAGTCCATATCATTAACCATATTTATGGTCCATATCATTAAACATAGCCAAATTAGCAATAACTTTGAACTACCATACTAGCATAATTAATAAGCATTTAATATTCTCAAAATAAGTATTAATAAATATATAACGTACTTAAATAAGTCTACAAAGTTATCATCAGTCTTGTCCTAAGGTGGATCAGAAGGGCCCATCTCTAATCCCCATAATCCATTTTGGGAAAATTCTGCCTCAGACTAGGCTAAGGTATCTAAATTCATTTCTACATATTGAATTAGCTATAATTATCCCTAAGATAGAAATTTCTCCTAACTATGAGCAACTAAGTCAATCCCACCTAATGTGAAAGTAATTAAGGTAATTTCACCTAACTTGAGCACCCAAGGCATGTTTTACCCTGAACGTGAATGACTAAGATAATTCCTTCTTGGTTGAGCAACTAAGGCATTTTCATCCTAAACATAAACTAGGAATCCAAATTCACCTAAGACCTGAGTAACTAAGCTATTTACTCCTAATTTATGGTTTTAAGATACCCTAAATGGCGTAACTAATCTGAATATTCTTATTCATACTTCCAATACCTAAATCTCACCCCATATCTAGCATAATAACATAATCATACTATGACATAAATCAATCTTTGAAAAAGGTAAACCAAACCTACACTAAAGAAAAGCCTAAAGAATCCACTAAACCACCAATTTTCATTTTCAAGAAGGTTCCGCAAGATGCCATATTATAAAATCACAATCTACTCATCAAAATAAGAAAAATAATATCCATATTATACTATTGTGCTTCAGGTCTAAAATTACATAAAAATCTCATATGGGGACCATTTATGGAATGTCACATTCAAAACCAACACAACAACATCCCTCTATACTCAAGGAAAATTTACCATAAAAAATGGGTGAATTCTAAGCTCTAATAGTGGTAAAATAGAGCCACCAAGATTCTAGGGATTTTTAGAAGAAGATGGATAAATTAACCATGAAATTAATGGAATCTTACCACAAATTCAATGAATAACCATGTAATAAACTATACCAAAGTTCCAAAGTCACCCCAATTATTTCTCCCAAGAATTCACACTATTTAGGATTTTACTCTCCTTAAAATTGGTGAAAAGTAGGAAGAAATCAAGCAAAAAGGGAGTTTATAAGCACTAGGTGCTGCTAAAGTGAGCCTTCAGCTACATTAGCAGTCAATGCTAAAGTGCTTGGGTGACGCTAAAGTGGTACCCATCCCCACGAGTTAGGCTACTAAAGTGGACCATAGGCCACTTTACCGCTAGCCCCTAAAGCACTCTAGTGTCGCTAAAACAGTACCTATTGGCTTATCTAGGGCCGTTAAAATGCCCAATGGGCTGGTAAAGTGCACTTAGCTAAAGCGCCCAAATGTCCTAATTAGTGGTCACACCAGATATCATTCACCAACTAGAGACTTAGAATTTGCCGTATCTCCGCCTATCCCTCGGGATTCATCCAAAATATAATATATCCAAACGTACTATTCTTCCCTATCAAATTCAATGTTTCAAACTCAATGGCTTAGTTTAAATTTCTATCCAAGGTTATTTTGATGAAAATTATATCCCACACCCATTTGCCTTATTTCTTAACTTTCATCCAATAGCTTAAAATAAGTTCAGGAGACTCGAGACTCAAACCAAGGGTCTAACTAACCTAAAATTGATGTTTAAGAGCTTTTGGAATAGTTATAATTTTAATAAAAGGTTTTTTGATAGATGTTTTCACTCAGTATCCAATTTAAACCTACAAAGGCTTCAAAATAGGGAATTAGCTCTAAAACCTAGAGGAATTTCTCGATAACTGTACTATTAATTTTAACAATTCATAAATGACTTGAGGTAGCTATGAGAAAACTCTAAAAATGAAAATTAGAGGAAATATAGATATTAACCAAAAGAGTTAGTACACACTTCTAGACTCTAGAGAGATTTTTCGGAGGAGTTGGATACTCAAATGGATCTTAGAACTATTTTTCACCCTCAAAATGATGGGAAATTCTAATAGATTATTTAGTTTCCTTAGGATATTCTACAAGCTTTTGTTATAGATTTTGGAGATCAATGGGAACAACACTTAGCAATGGTGGAGTTTGCATATAATGATAGCTACCATTCGAGTAGGAATTGTCACTATATTATAGGAATTGTCAGTCTCTAATAAATTAGTTTGTTACCTATAAGGTTAGTCTCGGTGGTACTGACTTGCTTCAGGAGTTGTTCGATGGAGTTAGGATAATTCAAGATAGGCTAAGGGTAACCTAGAGTAGGCAAAAATCTTATACAAATTATAGATTTTGTGAAATGAGGTTTGGAATTAGAGACTGGGAATTCCTTTGAGTATGACCATGTAGGGTGTGAAGAGGTTTGAAAGGAAAATAAAGACCAACCCCAGATATATTACGCCTTTTGAGATCCTTCACACAATCAAAGAGGTGGCTTATAAGTTATGCTTTCCCCTATATTTTTACACTATTCATCTAGTTTTCTATTTTCTTAGGTTTTAGTTTTACATTCCTAATGAGTGACATGTGCTTTGATGTGACTCGGTTTTGTTGGATGAGGTGATTAACTGTCATGGAGGAGTCGTTGTTCATATTAGCCAAGAATTCCAAGCGGTTGCACTCTAGGAATATTCTAGTATTTAAGCTTCATTGGAGATACCTCCTGGTAAGTAAGTCTACTTGGGATATCAAGAGTGAGATTTTGGCTCAGTATCCTCACATGTTTGAGCCTTCAGGTACATCCTAACCCTTTACTTTCATGGATGAAAGTTTTTTTAGTAGTGGATATTTTAATAACCCTCTAGGTTATATTTTTCATATTCACATATTTTTTTCTATTTAGATATTTCCAATACCTAGCCCTAGACAATTTGGGCTTGTTGAAGCTAATAGTAAACTGAGCAACTAGTTTGGTTTTTAGAGCCAATTTCCTATTTTGAAGTCTTTACTGGTAGGAATTGGATATTAGGCATAAAATTCAACTTAAAAAACTCATATGCCAATTCTGACAGTTCCATCATCTCTAAAACATTGAATTTATCTTAGGGGAACCTTTTGTTTAGGTCTCGATGCTTTCAAACTTATTTTGACCTATTGGCCAAAATTTGATAAAAATTACCCACGGGTATGGGGACCGCGACCTCGGATGGACATTTTGATTGTACCACTGAGTTTGGAATATTGAATTTTATAGGGTATCATAATTCATTTACATTTATGTGATTCCAAATGAATCCTGAGGGGTAGGTCAAAACTTGGAATTCTTCCAAGTTTTAGTAGATGCAACTCAACTGGTGAATCCGCTAAAGAAAATCTTTAGTTGATATAGTGGCCAGTCAGTATTTTAAGAAACCATGGATTGCCTATTTAGGTCACTAAAAGAGAATCCAATCCACTAAAGTAGAGCCCACTTAAGCGGTTTCTTGTTCACTTAGCAGAAGGGCCAGACCAGTTGGGTACCGTTATAGAGGTACTTAGCCGCTTTAGTGGTGACTGCTTAAATGGAAAAGTTGTCACTTAAGAGGCACCTAAGAGGTAATTAAATCCCTTTCTTACCCAATTTTCTCCCCATTTTTCATAAGTCTCAAAAGTTAGAAGCCCAAGAAAGTGTGGAAAATTAAAGAATGTTCATTAGGAGATTTAGGGTGTTTGTGAGCTCAGATCAATTATTTCTACATCAAAACCTTGGTAAGTTTATGTCAAATTATTTCTTTAGTTCAGCTATTCAAAAACAAATCCCTATATTATTGTTGGGTTTATTTTAATATCATTTGAGCTCTGAATTTACCCATTCTTATGGGTAAATAATCCTTGAGCATAAAGGGACGTGTTGGTGGCTTCAAAAGTGCGATTCTACAAGCAGGACCCATATGAGATTTTTATTAATTTTGGACCCAAAGCATAAGAATGCAATATGGGTACTATTTTTCTTAGATTGCTGAGTAGATTACCTTTTAATAGCATGGCATAATGCAGAAGCTTCTCAAAAGGGGAAATCATTAATTTAGCAGACTTCAGCTAGCTTTTGTTTACGTCCAGGTAGGTTGCACTTACTTTTCTCCTAGAGTTAGGTTGATTATAGTATTGATATGATAATATGTTAGTTTCAGGTTGGGAATTAAGACTTGGAGTTACATTTTGCATGAATCAGATAATTTAGCCAATTTAGAAGTCATAATTAGGTTCAATTGACTTAGCCACTCATTCGTTAGGTAGAATTTCTATCTCAGGACCCAATGAGACTCATTTAGTATCTTGTAGTGAAATTTGACACCTTAGCCTAGTTTGGGTAGAATTCTTCTTAGAAAGGATTATCGGGGTTAGAGTGTCTCTTCGTCCCACCTTAGTCCAAGATTTCTATTAGCTCCTTATAGACTCAGTAGATATGTTACATCATCTTATTTACTTTCTTGAGACTGAAGAGGTTTTAGAAATATGATGATTTATTCTAGATTGATGCATGGGAGATACTAAGACCAGTTTAATTTTGGTATTATTAATGATATCAATTCCAATTCAAGTTCGGTGATTTATGATACTAAGATCAGTTTGATTTCAGCATTACTAATGATAATAGTCCTAGTTCAAGTCATTCATATGAGATACTCGTTCTGGTTTGAGTTTGGTATTAAGAGATTATTTATTGTTGTTGTGTTTATGGTTTGAGAGAATCCACGATTATGATTTTGAGATATGAAAAGTTGGTATAATTACTGTAATACTTTTATTAATTGCACCCTCTGGCTTATGGGGGCCTACATTGGCTTATTTACTTTACTTACACCTTCTAGCTTATGGGGTGTGTTATGTATATATAGTTATGTTTTCTTAATATTATTATTCTGCTTATTTACTTTTAGTATTTGGAGAATTATTCCAAGTCTGCCCTCTTTCCTTGACTTAGTTTATTTATCTCCCATTCTATTATATTTCTATTATGATTTTCCTTAGTTGATCGATAAAGCCTTCTGAGTACCTATGGCATTGGTACTCAAACTACACTTCTACACCTTTTTGGTATAGATTTGTGTACTATATGTCATCGTTGTCGTTGTGTTTGTGTTAGTCAAAGTTCAGAGACAAGGTGAGCTCTCGAACCAGACTTGATTATTTCTCCATCTTCTATTTTTCATAGTCTTCCTATTTTAGAGACTATTGTATGTTGACTTGTATAGTACTCGTATTATTTTGATTAGTGGATCTTGAAATGAATTTACTAGGTCATGGGATAATAGTACTTTTCTCTAATTCCTCTTCATTTATGTTATTGTCTTTACAATTTATGTCTTGTAATATGGTCACTTACATACTTCCGAAATTAATGCCATTTTCCACCAACTATCCCATTGGTTATAGCTTCGGGCCACGTTTTGTATTACCTACTGGTGGGGTAAAGTAGGTGTCATCATGGCTTGAGAAATTGAGTTTTGACATACCTACGACATGTTGGGTGTTGGATCATGTCGCATCCTATATTGCGACCTTAGAAGGGAGCTCCATCACCACAATCATGGCCTTGGTGGTGGTCGTGGAACTTAAATCAATGTTGGTACTGGTGCTTACCGATGCACTCAAAGGTCTCTCAACTTCAAGAGATGCATTGCCCCGCTCTCCTTTACTCGGACAGTATCCACAAGCAGGACTTTATAGAATATCAAATTCTAGATCCACACCCTATCTCATGGACCTCAAAAAACTAGTCCTGTGTGGACCGCTTGCTTTACATTTTTTCTCGGCTATTCGTTATCCCTATTTCTCTTATTTTTGTTCTCTCATTTTCACCATCACCCTCAATACTTTTTTCTTTGCTCTTTTTGCTCTATATGTTTAGCACCTCATCCACCTCTGCCTAATGACAGGCATAGTGAGAACCTCAAAGGATGGGTATGGTATCAAGGATAACTCCTCAATAGTATCCCAAAGCATGGCTATCTTATCCTGGATTGGATCTAGATCTTGAAATGGTATTTTCTCTAGCTTCTTGTTGATTTTTCTTCCAAATCTATCGAAGAAGGTTTGCACCCTATGTACTTTACCCCAAGTGTGGTCCTTTACCCATAGATACACCCCATCCTCAATATTGGTCACTCATTATTCATGGGTGACTATTCTCTTAAGAATATCATTCAAAAACTCCTATGAGACCAAAGCATACCCACTAGTTGGTGGATGTGGCATGGATGATATTGGAATTAAAGCGGGTGTGATAGGGATTGATGGTGTCTAGAGGCTGTGGAAGTGGTGGCATCATTTGTAGTGGTAGGCTCGGGGTTGTTGATCTTAGTCTCTGAATCAACACATGTCTACCTTAGATTTGTGAAACTATGGTTTTAAACCATAATGTAGACTGAATTAACAAAGCACTAACCTTCTCTCTTGAAATGGGGTTTTCTTGATATTGAATCAAACCTAAATCAATCGTCTTATGCAACAGAACAAAATTATCAACTTTAGGAGAGATCGGAACCTTATCCTCCAAACATATCTATATCACCAATTATGGAAAGGCAAGGTCGATATTAGTGTACACTACCCTATCCCAAATTGTATGCAAAAGGATCTTTATAATATCGATCGTTATCCTTCTTTTATTCCTGCTATCAAAGCAACCCTATTAGGGCTCAAAATGTTATCGCCAGCAGGCAGTCCTAATCTAAGGAAAACCAGTGTCTACCATGACTTTACTGTAAAATTCAAGTGTCCCTTCATGATTTAGGATGAAGTACCCACAACTTAGGCCACATCTTCCTTTGCAATTTTTATGATGTTAGCAATCCATTTCAAATGAAAAAGTTTTTTTGTAGTGGTGATCTATTTTGTTTTCACCTTCTTTGTCTCATCAATATGGTGGTCAATCTCAGAAGTGTCAATTGGAGGCAGAAAATTAGTCCCATTATCTACAGTTTCACTCATGGATTCTTTCGAATACCTCATAAGGGTTACGAATTCATAAACCCTATACCTCAACTTAGCATCTCTTTTTCTAAGATAATGCCTATAACATAGGAAATCAACATAACATCCTTATTTCTAAGCCAATGCTACGTAAGAAGCTAACATCAATTTGTCGTTCACAATTACGCTTCACCCACATCCTTCTTTCAAGGATGATGTGGGTTCCAAGGAAATTAGGGTTTTCACCCACAAATCTCAATTCAAGTATAGAGAAATATTAAAATCCAACACCATTAACTATTAATTTAAACTAACAACCAACACCCATACATATCAAAACCATATTCAAGCACAACCCCAAGATAGAAATTTAGATATCCATACTTCAATCACAAAAACAATTAAAACTCAATTGAGAATGTATTAAACTTGTTCTTTGATAAAAGTAGAATAGGTTTTTTCTCTACAAAATTAAAAATTGGTTGAAAAGATATCCTAATTGTGCAAGGGTTTGCGTTTTTGAGTATTGGGCTTTAACTCTATGAATTTACAAATCTTCCCTTAGAGAATTCCTGCTTCATCTGATTGCCCTGGCTGACTGCTATCGTGACTCACACGATTGTAGGGATACCCTCTCGATCATTGAGTTTGGACCTAGCTTAGACTAGACGTGATGTGACACTCAAGCTGCGATCGCGATACCTGAGGGTCGATCCCTGCTTCTAATTTTTATCTTGTGCAATCACTTTGGTCTTTTGCTTCCCTTTTCAATTTACTTCACTCCTTTTATCCCAATTACCTATAAACGTGCAAACCATGGGATTTAATGCACTTCAATAAAGAATTTGCCTAATATCCACAATTATTTCATTGTAGTGTGCACGAATTTGGATATTAATGAGTGGAAAATTTTCTACTCATCAACACCCCCAACTTAAAACTTTATTTGTCCTTAAGAAACACTACTATACATTAAATTTGACTACTTAACTATAATCTTATTCATACAACCAAATGATCACAATAATTCTGAACTCAATTTGCACCAATAATTAGCCCTCAAGTATGGGAAAAGCTATTTGCGCAAATCCTCTAAAAATCAATCACACTTTTCAAGGATGTATGACTTTTGATAACAACCAAGAAATAAAAACTAACTCTGTAGAAGTGACTCTATTGAAATCTTGAGGGTTTCACCACATAGTGAGGGTCCAGGTCTCTCGAATTCAATCACAGGCAAGCAAACACCAATCGTACAGGAAAATAAAAAATAGTGTAAGAAGGGCCAAATCACATATATTTTTACGTGGAAACCCAAGAAGGGAAAAATTATCTCTTTCCCTCACAATCACCAAAGAAATCCACTATAATCAACCTCGTGATCACAGTTTAGATTTCAGCCTACCTATAAGCGCTTTTCGCTTATAACAACTCTAGTACAAGCTCATCTTCGAAACTCTACCAAGGACCTCTCTACTGATTAAATCTAATCAGCAACTAGCTTAGGCAACTCTACCTAAGCACCTCTCTCAAAAAATAAAAAGACATTACTTTTATAGCATGAGTAATTCTTTACAAATTAGTACTCAAGAACAATTTCCAATTTAAGCTCTCATAAAGCTAAGAACTTGAGCAATTGTGGAACTGGGCTTATACTGCCTCTCTTCACTCTTTTTATTTGCAAAAACCAATTGATGATGAGGCATCTCTTTTTTTTATAGCTGAGTGATGCTTAAGGCTAAAAGATTATTGGACCATCTGTCCTAATCAGTGCAAAATAGCAACGGCAAGTTTATTACATAAGAGGACAAAACTATACAGACAATGTGTGCCAGCTGTACTGTATCTTGAACTTCTAGGAATCATGTACCTTGCAGTTTAGTTGCTTATCATCAAAACTACATATAGTAATTTTCCCCCTTTTTTGACGATGACAAAAAAAACCATACAATTTGTGCATCAGTACACATTTATCATATTTAATAAGAGTGATTACCACCTGAAGATGAATGTTCCCCCCTCCCCCCATCATGATTCCCTCATCATCATGTAGCACATGGACTTAGTCCCTTATTGTGATTTGCAACAAAATTTTCTGATTTCTTCCCCCTGTCATCATGAACCTTCATTAAGTGTATTTGTACACTTCTCCCTATCATTGTTTATTATCATCTACCTTTCTACATCACTTAATTTACCTTATCAGCATGCAACATATGAGCATACACACCTGGTAAAAGGTCACTTGGTCCTTTTATATGAAGTCAGTATTCCCCCTTTTGGCTTCGTTAAAAAGGATTAACAGTAAATCAAGAGAAAAATAGGCACAGATTAGTTAACTCATGGTCACTGGGAAAACACTAACTTGTAGAACATACTTTAAAAGAGAGAACAGGTCAAGTACATAAATCAAAATTCATTCATTTTTAAGCTAGTTAAGTACCATTACCATATAACAAATATCATTCATTAACACTTTTAAAGGCTATAAAAGAATTAAAAACATAAAACTGACATGAGGGAAAACGGTAATGGGATTTAGGTAGAGATAGGCTTAGGGGAAAGAGATTTAATTAATATCTCCATTCTTGCTTTCTCAGTAGCATGGGCATCCAACAATTGTTTGGTGAGGACCTTTACTTTAGCATTAAGTCCTTGAATTTCTCTAGTCGACTCTACTACTTTCATTATGAGCTTGGTATTTTTGCTTCTTTTGGGACTAATACTTTTTTTTCTCAACTACAGTTTTTCCCTTCTTAGAACTAGGTCCCTCAAAGACTTTATATCTATTTACATCTATGTACTTCTTATTGATTACACCAGGACTGCCAAATTTTAAATCATGAACTCCCTGTTTCTTTTCAGACCATTATTTTCGCCTGCTATTTGTTCTTCCCTATTTGCAGAACTTTCCTTGGAATCATTTCTAAGTAAAAACAATTTTCAGCTACCCAATTTATGCTAATGAATGGATCAGACTTCTTTACAGGAATTTCTTCAACAACTAGTTAGGCAAATATGGGGTTCGACTTAGAGGGGATAGAAGGACTAGGTTCTTGTAAATTTTTAGAAATTTCAGTACCTATCAATTTCTTAGAAGGAATATCGATTTGAAGAGCATTAGAGGATTTTATTTTTTTGAGAAAATGGGGGATTTTTTATTGAGAAGATTCTTGTTCAATTTGTGAGACAGATTCTTGATTTAAGAAAACATCCAAATTTATCTCAACAAGATTTTTAGAGGTTTAATAGGAATGGTTTCACTAAGGATTTTAGGAATTTTAGAAGAAAGGCAGATAGGTAAGGCATTTTGTGACTCTTACATTTGCCATGGACTGATAGATTTTGTTCAGATAGGAGATAAAATGTGATTTTTAAATAGAAAATTTTATTAACTTTTGAAGGCACATTATTTTGTACTAACCTGAGATATAAGACCAGGTCCCTCTTATTTTTGAGTGAATTCTGAACTTGTGATTGCTTCAATTATTTTCTCCTAAAGCTTTCCCCATGAGTGTAGACCTGCAAAGGTATGGTACTGAGTTAGACCAAAATGCACCCACTTTATCAAGGATACATGTCTCTCTATCATAGCTAATTTTTTGGAGAGACATTGATTAACATATTAGGTTAAGTCAATATCATGCTTTTATCTCTACACGTGCCTCATATCTCATAAATAGTTCCCAAAGCAGGTCTGGGGACCAGGTCCCAGACTTGACTTTATTCAAGCAGCTGAAGCTTCTCCTTCAGAGATGAATTTTCTAGGAACCAGGTCCTTAAGAATTAGGGCTTATCTGCATCTTTCATTACTTTGCTCATCATTTTTTGTACCATCAGTAATTTTTCTGACTAATCAGGGACTTCATGTACTCTCTTCATCAATCCACAAAATTCCTTTTCAGTTCATTCTCCAAAGCATTTTTACTTGTCAAATCTGAAGGTCATTTTAGGGCTCCCCTTTTTAACCCAAGGTTTACACACACATACATGTTTTGAATATTATCTTTGATAATCCAAGGACTAGGTCCTTGAGATCAACTTTGCACAGTAAGACACTCTCACTTAATATGTCTTGAGAGAGATAACATAGTCAGACCTTCCATCACTAGGCTTTGAACCCTTTTAATCAACGAGCTATTCCTAACTACAATCCCCTTCCCATGCCTAGAATCATGATCACAAGTTAGATTTGGGAACCCACTTAAGTTTGAGTCTCTAGTAGGAGGATAATAGTGTGATCAAATTTTTCTTAGCCCATTTAGGCAGTGATAACTTTCTCTTCACCCTTTATAAAGACTCAAATCCCTTTGAATGTGTATTCTCCTGCTGAATGTATTTAGTATTTCTTAATTTAGCCTTAATCCAGGACTGACTTTTTTCTTTCAAATGTCCAATGCTCATCTTTTCCATAGTGAGTGAACGGGAGTTCGTGCCCTTTTCTTCCAACATAATGCGCAACCTTTCCTTTAAACTCAACAGGTTGGAGTTCTATTTGATAGCCTAAACCTCCATCATCATTAATATCTTGACTGGTCAGATTAGAGAGTATCTATGAAAAGGCAGTCCATTTAAGAGATTTGTTCACTCTGCCCTTAGGTAGACCAGGTCCCTCTCTAACTCTTCAGTCTTATGTAGTACTTTCATAAGATGTACTCAAGAATCCTTCAACCTATCTTCAAGATTAATTTATAACCAAGAATATTCTATCTTTCCTTTATCATCGAAGTCTCTTCCCTTCTTTTTATTACTCATGAAATTTTGATTTTCAAATTTCATCTTTGTGTACAACTCTTCAGTTTTAGAAATTTAGAGAGTTACAGAAATCAACTCATGCTCTTGATTCTCTACTTTTTATTCCAAGGCATTCTTCTCAACAGTTAGTTCACATACAGAGTCAATCAAGACACTAGAAAGCCTTTTTATCTTTCTAATCATATAATTATCTAGATTCTCCTTAATATCAGAAAGAGTTACCTTCTTTTCATCTCCTGTGTTTTCCATAAATGGAAATAGGGAGTCATAGATAACCAAAATTTCTTCCAAGACTAGAATAGAAATGTCTCCATTCCTTTCATTTTCACCTGATTCACTAGAAGAGTCTCCCCATGCTGCTAGAGCCAGCTTTACAATATATTCAGTTGTTGCCTACCTTCTTAAATGATTAGGGACTTGGTGTGACACCCCGTATATAGTATATACTTTTCCTATTTATAAGTAACCTGGTATATCCTTATGGTATAGGTAACGGATGAGATTTGTTATGCAAGTATTAATGGTAGAGATGAAATTATAGATGATACCCATACAAATTTATGTGACATGATCAAGTTAACATTGATATAACTATTTAAACTTGGGATTATAAGCTGGTATTTGGATCTAAAGTTTAAAGTGACCAAGTGTGTACAAGTTGAAAGTTAGATTAAAGGAATTAGGAGCTAGAAATGGAATGAAATATTTAGGTTCTTGCTTGACTCAATTAAGCTAGTAGGTGAGTCACCTACTTAAGCTTTTTGGACCAAATTAATGGATCCACGGCTATAGACCAAATTTGGGCCTAAACTAATGTACTTATTTGGGCCAAATTGAAGAAAAAAGGAAAAAAATAGAGAAATGGCCCAACACTTAAATCTGCCAAAGGCCCAAGTTAATTAAGTCCAAAATAAGAATTTAAACAAGTAGGTGCATCACCTACTTTGAAATTTTGAGCAGCTTGAACCCTTAAGTAGGTTCATCATCTACTTGACCAATTTGTGGCTGGAAATACGGTCAGTAATAAGAGATCAATATAAGATTAATATAGCTAGCCATTTTGCACATTTTAACCACAATATTCCCTTTTAAATTTCATTTTTCTCCCTTTCTTAACAAGGATAACAATAGCAACCCTAAAATTCCTTTTAGGGTTCTTGAAGAAACCCTTATCTTTGCAAGCTAAGGTAAATGAAAACACTTAAGTTTTAGATTAATTATCTCATGGAAGGTTAGGAAAACATGCTATAGGTGTCTAATTATAAATACATGGCATAATATAGAACAGCTACTTGCACACTTTTTCTTTGTTATTAAGAGATCTTTTTTCTTCTTTGGTTTAAAGTGTGAAGGAAAGTGCAAATTGAAGTTCTTGAGGAGTTCAAATTTAAGTATAAGTTGCAGAATTAAGGTAAGGTGACTATTCCATTTTGTTCTCCTTATATATGAATTTGAGAGAGAATTATGCATGTATTGTTATTGAGAACTCAAGAGATGATGAGTTCAATAAGTGATTGCTACAATAAAAGGGATTTGGGACTATTTTATTAACTATGTTGTATGTATATGTTATGGGCTGTCAGGTTGATATTAAAGAAAGGTGTGATTAGTTTGTAACGAAAAATAGAAGAAAGGTGTGGTGGTATACCACCCAACTAATTATTGCATTGGTTTACTGCCTAATCTATTTTGCGTATTGTTTGGAATGTGTAATGAAGACAAGGTGGTTTTGGTGAACCTTATAAGGACATGTATGGTATGTAGGTGTAATTGAAAGAGAAAAGGGTTAAAATAACACCCTTAATTGATAGATTAAGAGCTTACTTCCCAATTACTATTTTGGTGAGGTTAAATAGCCCAAACGTTTCAGTTGGGTGCTAATATTAGTTTACCATATATTCTATTGTAGATAAGTAATCTAAAAGGAGAGAATTCAAGTTTGGTTAGTTTCGGAGTTATATAATAAAGTATGTAAGGCATACTCTATTTTGCACTCTTTGGCATGAAATCGGACATTTGGTCCACCATGTATGCTTCCAAGGTTATCCTATAACAAGTGATACATAATGGTGGAATATTATATCCCATGTATTAAATGAACTTGTTCCCACTCTCTAATATGTTAAAACACCTCAATACATGCTTATTATTAAACCTGCATATCTATTTTCACTAGAGAATTTCAGGAGTTCCCCGATTACTGAAATAAGACCAATGTGTTATTTTTAGCTCCTAAACACTTCGTTAGTGTGCCAACAGCTCCCTACCTCATTGTTGTTGCATTAAGTTTCCTTTTACATATCTCTTCTTGGTAGATTACTATTTCAAGATACCATAATGTTATGACCACCAAAGTAACAATCTCAAAGGTTAAACAAACTAAGTAATGCAATTTGTAAAATGAGTGGCAGTTTAGAGGCATAAGACTAGCATGGGCCAATCTCGACACCTTTATATGTGGGTTGCAGTTCAGTATCATAAGCCTAGCATAGGCCAGTCCCAACATTTATTTATGGGAGGCAGCTCAGGGGCATAACCCTAGCATGGTCCAATCCTAATTTATCTATTTACCACTAATCAGGTTATTTATATTATATGACTTACAAATATTATGAAGTAATAAAGGTAAAATAAAGAAAGAAACATAATGTAACTGATCATACAAATATATAAAGGTGGTATACTAGCACTATTTATTCACTGGTATCTAATTTTTGTTGGGCTCTTGTATCATGTATTGTTACCTTCAGCCTTACACATTCAGTATATATTTTCGTACTGACATCCCTCATGGGGGACCTATATTTCATGCTGTAGGCATCAATACTTTAGCTAGCACACCTCGCTAGTAGAAGCACAGGCTATTCAGTGACTATTAGTGAGATCCAAGTTAATTCCGAGCTTTTTGAGTTTGTTCCATATATTTTAGTATTATGCGGTAGTCAAGAGTACGGAAGGGGTTTGTCCCAACCTTAACTAAGTCTATGTATCTTTTAGAGTCTTTGTAGACTAATGTAAAGTTAAAAATTGTAGTGTCTTGTCTTTTAGATATGGTGGCCCCAACGGCCAAGTGTTGTATATATAATTTTGTTCTTTCCAATGTAGATATTCTCATCGATGCATAATATCATGTTTGTCAGAACCTTTGGTTCTCATAGTTACATGTATGAGAAGTACAAGGTGACAGATTGGTTATCTCAGTCCTTTATGGCTAAGGGTGCCTGTCCGCCCCAATAGGATTTGAGGTGTGACAAAAATGGTATCAGAGCAGATTATTCTAGGGAGTCCACAAAGTCAGGTCTACGTAAAGTCTTGCTTATGGGTGTGTTGTGCACCACATCTATAAATAATACACTATGGGCATTTAAGGGTTGTTTTTTTTCACATCTTAGATCATGCAATAGAGCCCAAGTCGTAGGTGAAGTCATATTTAACCACTAAACCTATTTTTTTCTCTTATTATAGTAAAGATGTTGGTTACAAGAAGAAGTAAGAATACAGGTAAGCAAGTAGACGTGGCTGCCGGAGAAGGCACCAATAAGTCACCACCTAGACAAGCTAATCAAAGTGAGGCTCAAGCAGAGTTTGTATCTCAAACTTCTTGTACTTCTCTATTTCTAGAAGAACTAAAGAGAAGAAGAACCACATCCTAAGAACTACCTATTAATTCTACTCACCAGGATCTAAGGAGTGCGGTGCAATTGTTGGCTCGTATAGTTGCTGGACAAGTTTAAGGATAAACTATTCTAACCATAGGTTCTATTGGTATAGATAGGGCAACTAGCCTACAAACCTAGGATTTTCTTAAATTGGATCCTCCCACATTCACCAGATCAGATATTAATAAAGACCTACAAGACTTTATTGATCAAATCCAAAGGGCTCTAAATGTCATGCATGTATTGGGTAAAGAGATAGTTGAGCTAGCAACATATAGATTCAAAAGGAAGGCTATATTTTGGTATGAAGACTGGAAATAATCTAGGGGTAATGATACACCTTTAGCTACTGGAAAGAGCTCAAAGAGGCATTTTTTGATCATTATCTTCCATTTGAGATTTGAGAGGCCCATGCAGATCAGTTCCTGAATCTTTGCTAAGGGAATATGAGCGTGATGGAGTATAGCCTCCAGTTTAACTCTTTGGCTAGGTATGTTCCTAATGTAGTGGCTACTATGGATGATAGAGTTCATCGATATGTGGATAGATTGGACCCATATCTAGTTAGAGATTATACTATTCCTGCTTTGAACAAAGACATGGACATAGCAAGGATACAAGCTTTTGCACAAAAATGAAGGATCAGAGACAAATAAGAAGAACACAAGAATTAAAAAAAAGGTATTCTAAGAGGTCCAGATCTAGGGGGCAGATCATGGGATCCCAAGGTGAGGTTAGGCCTCGGTTTTCTAATAGATCACCTAGGACATTATCTTTTTATCCTACAGCTAGTGCTCCACCACAGTTTTAAGGGTCCAAAGAAAACCAGTTTGGACAAAGAAGTAAGAGTAAAAGATCACGAACAGTAGGGTATCAAGAGCAAGGGAGTATGATCCGATTAAGGCCTTCTCGATAGCCATGGAAAGCTTTATTTAGGTATATGTCGGTTTAGGATAAATTCCTGCTTTTGGTGTGGTACGTTTGCATATGATGAGAGAATGCCCACAAAGGGGCATGGGTGGTATGGAACAACCTACTGGAATAGTCATTGCATCATAATCTTTGGTGGCTCATTTAGGTAGAGGTGTATAGCCTATGGGTCATGGTAGAGGTACTAAAGGAGTAGCTAGCTCTAGTGGATTTCAGAATCATACATATGCGTTAGCGGATTGACAAAATTTAGACACTTCTCCAGATGTGGTTACAGGTACATTGTCCATCTTTTCACATAATGTATATATATTAATTGATCCGGGTTATACATTATCATACGTCACTCTATTAGTTGCTGGGAAGATCAAAAGAACACAAGAATTGCTAGTTAAGCCATTTGAAGTATCTACATCGGTTGGTGAATATATTATAGCTAGAAAAGTGTATAAAAATTATATAATAACTATTTGTGGTCGTGATATAATGGCTGACCTGGTTGAATTATAAATGGTAGATTTTGATGCTATAATGTGTATATATTGGTTGGATTCTTATTATATCGCAATAGATTGCCAAACTAAGAGGGTGTATTTCTATTTCCAAGGGAGAATGTCTTTAAATGGAGGGATAATATTGGTGCGCCAAGAGGAAAATTTATTTCTAATTTTAAGGCAAAAAGGATGATTTCCAAGGCTTACATATGTCATCTAGTTAGAGTGAAAGATACAGATGTAGAGCCACCAACTCTTCAAACTATTCCAGTGGTAAATGAATTTCCAGATGTATTTTCTGAAGATCTTTTAGGTTTACCACTAGAACGAAAAGTGGAGTATGGTATTAATGTAATTCCTGGTACTCAACCAATCTCAATTCCTCCGTATAAAATGGCCCCGGCAGAATTACGGGAGTTAAAAGAGCAATTAAAAGACTTACTAGAAAAAGGATTCATAAGGCCTAGCATGTCCCCTTGGGGAGGACCGGTGTTATTTGTGCATAAGAAATATGGCTCATTGAGAATGTGTATTGACTACCAACAACTTAATAAAGTGACTATTAAGAACAAATAACCCCTTCCTAAAATTGATGACTTATTCGACTGGTTGCAAGGTGCAAAGTGTTTTTCAAAGATTGATTTAATGTCAGGTTACCACCAAGTGAGGGTCAAAGAGAATGATATACCCAAGACAACTTTTCGAACATGATATGGTCATTACGAATTTCTAGTCATGTCCTTTGGACTAACTAATGCGATACAACTTTTATGGATTTGATGAATAGAGTGTTCAAGCCATTCTTAGATGTGTTCGTGATAGTTTTTATAGATGATATTCTGGTTAATTTGAGATCAAAAGAGGATCATGCCAATCACTTATGACAGGTGTTATAGATTCTTCGTGATTGTAAACTATATGCAAAGTTCTCTAAATATGAATTTTGGTTAAAATTTGTGGCATTTTTAGGTCATATTGTGTCTAATGGAGGGATAATGGTTGATACTCAAAAGATAGAAGCCATGAAGAACTGGCCAAGACCTATAACGCCTATGGAGGTTCGTAGTTTCCTAGGGTTGGTAGGTTATTGTAGGAGGTTCTTTGAAGGGTTTTCTTCAATTTCTGCACCTTTAACAAAGCTAACACACCAAGCTTACAAGTTTCAATGGAATGATGCATGTAAAAGGAGTTTCCAAGATCTGAAGAATAAGTTGACTTCTACACCTGTATTGGTGCTTCCAGAAGGCATAGAGGGGTATGCAGTATATTATGATGCTTCAAGAATTGGCTTAGGATATGTATTGATGCAGCATGGTAAATTCATAGCATATGCCTCAAGACAATTCCAGCCATATGAGAAGAATTATCCGATGATTGATCTGGAACTAGCAGCGGGTATATTTTCCTTAAAGTTATAGTATCACTACTTGTATGGGATTTATGTTGACATATATACCAACCATAAGAGTTTGCAATAGATCTTTAATTAGAAGTATCTGAATTTGAGGCAGCGAAGATGGCTTGAATTATTAAAAGACTATGATTTGATATCTTGTATCATCCAGGGAAAGCAAATATGGTAGCAGATACGTTAAGTCAAAAGACCGTGGCACCATCTATAGAAAGACAAGGGATGACTAAAGATCTGTACCAATTAGCCAATTTGGGAGTTCACCTTCTTGAAACTCCAGATGAAAGGATTATTGTTTATAATGCGGAAAAATCTTCATTAGTAGCTGAAGTGAAAGAGAAGTAGTATGCTGATCCCATAATATTACAACTTAAGGAGAATGTACAAAGTGGTCTGACAAAGTTATTTGAGCTAATGTAATAGGGAGTACTTCAGTGCCAAAATAGATTATTTGTGCCTAAAGTAGATGGGCTAAAAAAGAGGATTATGACAGAGGAACATCATTCAAGGTATTCCATCCACCCGGGGTCAACTAAAATGTATCATGATTTTAAAGGAATGTATTGGTGGGGTGACATGAAGAAGAACATTGCAGAATTTATAGCCGATGTCCAAATTGTCAAAGATTTAAAGTAGAGCATCAAAATCTTGGGGGTTATATGAAATGTATGGATCTTACAATCTGGAAGTGGGACATGATCAACATGAATTGTATCACTCTTTTACCTTGCACATCTTGAAAGTTTGATTCCATATAGGTAATAGTTGATAGGCTTACCAAATCAGCAAACTTTCTACCGATTAGGATGACTTATACAGTTGAAAAGTATGCCAAATATATATCAAAGAGATAGTTCGACTATACGGAGTACCAATATCTATTATATCAGATCGAGGAGCTAAATTTACTGTAAATTTTATGAAGTCTTTTCAGAGAAATTTGGGGATACAAGTGAATCTAAGTATAGCTTTGCACTCTCAAATAGATGGACAAGCAGAACGTACCATTCAAACTCTTGAATATATACTATGAGCTTGTGTATTGGACTTTAAAGGTACTTTGGATGATTATTTACCTCTCATCGAGTTTTCCTACAGTAATAGCTATCATTCAAGTATCAAAATGGCACCATATGAAGCTTAGTATGATAGAAAGTGTAGATCACCAATTGGATGGTTTGAAGAGGGTAAAATTGCCTTATTCGGGCTAGATCTTATTCATCAAGCTATGGAAAAGGTTAAAGTGATACAACAGCGACTGGAGACAGCCCAAAGTCGACATAAGTCATATGCAGATGTTAGAGAAAGGGGGCTAGAGTTTGGTATAGGTGATTGGGTATTCTTAAAGGTGTCACCAATGAACGGGGTTATGAGATTTGGTAAGAAAGGAAAACAAATTCCACGTTTTATAGGCCCATACAAGATTACTCGGAGGTTTGGCCAAGTTGCTTATGAATCAGAGCTCTCAACTGTTCATCCAGTATTTTATGTCTCAATGCTTTGAAATTGCATGGGTGATCCATCTCATATTACTCCTACTGAAGATATACTAGTTATGGAAGATCTCACCTATGAAGAAATACCTATTACTATCCTAGATCAATAAGTTAAAAAGTAAAGGAATAAAGAAATAGCTTCGGTAAAAGTGCTTTGGAGAAACCAACAAGTAGAAGAGATAACATAGAAAGCTGACGAAGCGATGAAATCTATGTACCCCCATTTGTTCAAATACGAAGAAAAAATCCAAGATGCTGAATTGGAGCAATAACAAGTAATTATAATATATTAGTACTATATGATAATAGGGATATTTAACTTAGCCTTGAACTTTTTTTGGTTGGATAGTTACGCTAACATTCGAGGATGAATGTTTCTAAGGATGGGAGGATGAGATACCCCGTACATTGCATGTACTTTCCCTATTTATAGGTAACTTGGTATAGCCTTATGTTATAGGTAAAGGATGGGATTTGTTATCCAAGTATTAATGGTGGAGATGAAATCATAGATGTTTCCCATACATTTTTATGTGACACGTTAAAGTTAACATTGATACAACTATTTAAACTTAGGATTGTAAGTTGGTATTTGGATATAAAGTTTAAAGTGACCAAGTGTGTACATGTTGAAAGTTATATTAAAGGAATTAGGAGATGGAAATGGATTGAAATATTGAGGTTCTTTCTTGACTTAATTAAGCTAGTAGGTGAGTCACCTACTTAAGCTTTTTGGACCAAAATAATGGACCCATGGCTATGGACCAGATTTGGGCCTAAACTAATGTACTCATTTAGGCCAAATTGAAGAAAAGAAGAAGAAAATGGAGAAATGTCCCAACACTTAAATATGCCAAAGGCCCAAGTTAATTAAGCCCAAAATAAGAATTTAAGCAAGTAGGTGCATCACCTACTTTGAAATTTGGAGCAGCTTGAACCGTTAAGTAGTCGCATCACTTACTTGACTAATTTGTGGCTGGAAATGAGGTCAATAATAAAGGCTCAATATAAGATCAATATAGATGGACATTTTGCTCATTTTAACCACAATATTCCATCTTAAATTTCAGTTTTCTCCCTTAACAAGGATAACAACAGCAGCCCTAAAATTCTTTCTAGGGTTCTTGAAGAAACCCTCATCTTTGCAAGCTAAGGTAAGTGAGAACACTAATTACCTCATGAAAGATTAGTCAAACATGCTATAGGTGTCTAATTATAAATACATGGCAGAATATAAAACAACTACTTGCTCACTATTTCTTTGTTATTAAAGATCTCTTTTCTTCTTTGGTTTAAAGTATGAAGGAAAGTAGAAGTTAAAGTTCTTGAGGAGTTCAAATTTAAGTATAAGTTGCAGAATTAAGGTAAGGTGACTTCTCCATTTTTTCTTCTTATATATGAATTTGAGAGAGAATTATGAATATGTTGTTATTAAGAACTCAAGAGATGATGAGTTCAATAAGTGATTGCTACAATAAAAGGGATTTAGGACTCTTTTATGGACTTTTTTGTATGTATATGTTATGGGCTGCCAGGTTAATGTTAGAGAAAGGTGTGATTAGTTTGTAACAAAATATAGAAGAAAGGTGTGGCTCTATACCACCGAACTAATTATTCTATTTTTTTACTGCCCAATCTATTTTGCATATTGTTTGGAATGTGTAATGAAGCCAAGGTGGTTTTGGTGAACCTTATAAGGACATGTATGGTATGTGGGTGTAATTGGAAGAGAAAAGGGTTAAAATAACACCCTTAATTGATAGATTAAGAGCTTACTACTCAATAACTATTTTGGTGAAGTTAAATAGCCCAAATATGTTGGTTGGTTGCTAATATTAGTTTACCATATCTTCTATTTTAGATAAGTAATCTGAAAGGCGGGAATTCAAGTGTAGTCAGTTTTGGAGTTATATAATCAGGTATGGAAGGCATACTATATTTTGCACTCTTTGGCATGAAATCGGACATTTGGTCCATCAAGTAAGATTCCAAGGTTATTCTATAACAAGTGATACATAATGGTAGTGTATTATATCCCATGAAGTCAATGACTTTGTTCCAACTCTCTAACATGTTAAAACACCTCAATACATGTTTATTATTAAACCTGCATGTCTATTTTCACTAGAGAATTTCAGTAGTTCTCTGTTTACTCAAATAAGACCCATGTGTTATTTTTAGCTCCTAAACACTTCATTTGTGTGCCAACAACTCCCTACCTTATTGTTGTTGCATTAAGTGCATAGTTACATGTCTCTTATTGGTAGATTACTATTACAAGGTACCATAATGTTATGACAACTAAAGTAACAATCTCAAAGGTTAAAAAAACTAAGTAATGTAATCTTTAAAATGAGTGGAAGCTCTGGTGAATAATCCTAGCATTGGCTGATCTCGATACATATGGCATCTCAGGGGCATAAGCCTAGCATGGGCTGATCCCAATGTTTATTTGTGGGTGGCAGCTCAGGGGCATAATCCTAGCATGGGCCAATCCCAATTTATATATTTACCTTTGATCAGCTGGTCCTTTGTATTATATGACTTACAAAGATTATGAAGTAAGAAAGGTAAAATGAAGAAAGGAATGTAATGTACCTGATCCTACAAATATATGAAGGTGGTCTACAAGCACTATTTATTCACTGGTATCTGATTTTTATTAGGCTCTTATATCATGTGTTGTTACATTTAGCCTTACATATTCAGTAAATATTTTCATATTGTCATCCCTCACGGGGACCTGTATTTCATGCTACAGGCAAAGATGCTTCAGCTAGTACACCTTGCTAGTAGAAGCATAGGTTATTCAGTGACTATTGGTGAGCTTGAGGTTGATTTGGGGCTTTCTGAGTTTGTTCTATACGTTTTGGTATTATGCAGTAGTCAAGAGTAGGGTGTGGGTTTGTCTCGACCCTAATTAAGTCTATGTATCTTTTAGAGGCTTTGTAGACTAATGTAAAGTTAAACATGGTAGTGTCTTGTCTTTTAGATGTGGTGGCCCCAACGGCTAAGTGTTGTATATATAATTTTGTGCTTGCCAATGTAGATATTCTCATCTATGTACAATATCATGTTTTTTAGAACCTTTGGTTGTCATAGTTACATGCATGAGCAGTACAAGGTTATGGATTGGTTCTCTCGGGACTTTACGACTACGGGTGCCTGTCCTCCCCAATAGGATTTGAGGCATGACATTTTGTCCCTGTTTTTTCCTTTGTCACCAGTAATCTCGAGGTAATATTGATAATCCACTTTGTGAATGGAACAATCTTTAATGAAATGCTCAGGACTTCCACATTTGTGCCAAACCTCAACATTGCCTTCTCTTTTGTTGTTGCTTCCTCTCCTTTGGAACTTACCACTCTTATTTATGGCACTAACAATTATTTTTACCAAATAGGCAACCTCAGTATCATCTTCATATGGATCACATTTAGAATCCTTTAATGCCAGGGATTTTTCCCTTTTTGCATCCTTCTTCTCCAGCCCTTGCTGCTTCTTGAGCTCATGAGTCTTTATATTTCCAATTAGATCATCCATGGTGAGGGTTTTCATTTTTTTTGCCTCAGTTATAACATCCACTTTTATTTCCCAGGACATAGGAAGAACACCAAGAATTTTTTTCACTTGTTTTTACAAGGGAATTACTTTACCTAAGCAATAAAGCTCATTTGTGATAGAAGTGAACCTTGTATGCATTTATTGGATGGTTTTTCCTTCTTTCATGGTGAAGGTTTCATACTGAGTAGTAAGCATGTCTATAGCAGTCCTCAAGCAATCCCAGATTTCTTTTCTATTTTTACAGGAAGAAATTATGTTATACTCATCAGGCCCTATACCACAAACCTATAATTTCTAGGCCTTATAGTTCTTTTTAATTTTCTTTATGTCTTCATCATTGAATTCTCCCCTGCTTATGATGACTATTTTTGAACATCTCTTTCTTTGACTTCTTTAACAGGTACATGAGGACTATCAAGAATAATGTCCATTAGCTCACTGTCCTTAGCCATAATGAAGTCAAGGATCCTTGTTTTCCACCACCCATAGTACTATCTGTTGAATCTGCGTGGTTTAGTGGTTGATTTCCTTTTTTCCAGGTTAAGTGGAGTAGTCATGCTAAGCAAGGAACTCTAGGTGTGAAACTTTTAGAGTAACCTAGCTCTAATAACAACTGCTGAAACCTTGAGTGTTGCACCACAAAGTGAGGGACCAGGTCCCTCCCTCAAAGTCAACCACAGGCAAATAAACACCAATGGTTTAGAAAATAAAAGATAGTGTAGGAAGAGTAAGAACAAATAGATTTTTACAGGGAAACTCAGGACAGAAAAGATCATGGATTGTTCTCAGAAGAACTAAATAAATCCACTATAATCAACATTTTGATTACAGTCTACACTTCATCCTACCTCTAGAATCCTTTTGCTTATAGCAACTTTACTACAAGCTCATCTTGGCAACTCTACCAAGGACATCTCTACTATTTAACTCTAATTAGAAATTAGCTTAGGCAACTCTACCTAAGTACCTCTCTCAACAAAAGAACTAGACATTTCTCTTATAGCATGAGTAATTCTTTTACAAATCAGCATTCAAGAATAATTTTCAATTTAAGCTCTCATAAAGCTAAAAACTTGAGCAATGGTGGAACTAGGCTTATACTTCCTCTTTTCACTCTTTTTATTTGCAAAAACAAATTGATGAAGACACGTCTCTTTCCTTTTATAGCTAAGTGATGATTAGGGTTTAAAGTTCATTAGACTAGCTTTCCTAATCAGTACAAAATAGCACCAGCAAGTTTATCACACTAGAAGATGCACCTACAGGGAAAAGGAAATCACAATGATCATTTGGCGTTAATTGTCGAAATAAGCTTACTTGTACTATCTTCTTAAGCCAGTTAACTCGCATCTAATCCACTTTAGACTAAGAGAAGATAGTTGTAACTGAAAGGAGACACTCTAAGACTGAGAGGAGATGAGTGAAATTTACCAAATAATGCAAGACAATTAGTGATACCTATCTTACCAGACTCTACATGTACAACAGTTATATAGTTGGATTGAGCACATCCCAACTATGACCTTTCGGTGCAGATTCTGGTGTGAGTGCGTCTCACGCAGCTTGATTTTGGGCATTTTCTCAAGGTAATGGTTGGATATTTATGCATCTGGAGTCCATTTCTATATTTCTATATTATTTTATGTCCTTACTAGTATTAAGAGACATATTTTTTTGTTGGATATTCTGATATATTTGACTCATGAATTGTACTTGTAGTTCTAGTCCTTATTTTCAATCGCAACTATCTTGAAGACACTTGGATGGATATCTCAAAGGACTTTTTCTAAGCTTGTAATGTAGGCTCGGGAAAGGAAAGGATAAAAATTTGGGATCAAAGTGACTACACCCTCCTTGGGCTCTACATAAAACACTATTTGATTAAATTTTAGATCATGGGCCACCTTATTTCTTACACACACATGTTCCTAGTTTTACTACCTTGATTCACCAATCTTTTAAAGGCATTTTATTTCCATCTATTTCCTTTATACACTTCATGCATTTCTTTCTTTTGTTGAAGCCTTTCTTTTTTGCTATTTATTTATTATCCTGGTTTAGCTCTTAGACACTTACTTACAATACTATGGCCCAAAGTTACTTCTTCCAATATTTACCTCCAAACTTAGGCTTTTAGCCTTAAATTTCACTTTCAAGTTCAAGGAGGGTAGGGGTCAAAAAGGGGATAAAATTTAAATGGCTCATGGCTTATAATGTTGTTGCCAAAGAAAGGTTGAGAGGCTCAAAGTGGGTGACTAGGGATATAATATATGTACGGGTAGACTTTTTTAGCTAAATTGGATTTCCATGTTCACAAAGAAGGCCTAAGATCATTTCACCGACCATGCATAATCAAGATTAGATTTGAGAGACTAACGGAGCAAGTTATAGATGAGACAAGTAAGCACGAGAATTACTCGACTAAACTCACTGCACATGGTATGTACACTATTCAAGAAGGCTCAATTGTATTTCCTGATAGAGAAAAAAGGATCTATTTACCATGAAATATCAACTAAAGACTTTGAAGTCATAAAAAGAAATAAAGTGTTGTTACAAAGTCACTCACATCCATGCCCTTTATTTTCACAAAAAGTTTTTGGATGGAGAGGGATGCTTGCTTTCAATTTCACCATGCAAGAATGGTTAATTTTAGTACCAAATCAAGTCGTTATCTCACATTTTAGATCTCACAAGATTTAACCATATGGCTACTCAGAATTTACCATAGGCATAAGGGCAATCCCAAATCTCTAATGCCACGAGTACTCAGACTTCCCCTGCATCTGTGGCTCAAAAGCCCAAAATCACAACAATTTTCCCTTAAGAATGTCTTCACTAAATTTATCATAGGAAAAGGCTCATCCGACATCATTATTAAAACAAGATAAAATTTTAAAAATGAAAATAAATCTAAAAGTAAAAGAAAGTATTAATCCATCAAATGTAAGCACCATTGGGGTGCCTAAATTATAACCCAAATAAAAATAATAAACATGAAAAGAAATGCAAATAAATATCCAAATCATATAGATAGAATCAAATATCAAATTAAATATGAAGATGGGCACCCAAACTAAAAGCTTGAAGTTTCCTTACTACATAAACATGAAAGCATAGATAGAGTAAAATAAGCTCCCTGTAACCGCATCAAGAACTGTCGTCACTCTCGGTCTCGACACCATCATTAGAAATATCAAAGTTTGACCATGTAGCTTGGACATCATCATCATCTTTCATGGGAGAAGGAAGTATCTCTTTGAGCTTCAGGACCTTTCACAGGCCATTCACCCCTTTCCACATATGAGTAAAAAATTTATCTCTTTTCTTCTTCTTTTTGCTCATCATAAGAATCTCATAGCTCGCTATGTGACTGTGCTAAGGATGAGTAGGACCTCTCAAGCCAAGATATGGTGACCCCCTTCTCCTTAAGGTTTGCCAGAAATAACTTATATTCAATTTGTGCGACATAAGAATGAAGAGCGGTAGATGGCTCTCCTGGTCCTGTGGGTAATCCTGACACAATCTCCTTGATTTCCCTCATTTAAACCAAGATCTCCTAAAATGTCCTTGTTGTGGATGGCCTATAAGAGTCTATGTCATCATCTGTTGACTTGTCTAAGTCGATCTAACTGATCTTTCTCTTTCCAAGTATGCCCTCACCCCAAATCTTAAGAGGGTAAATAGGGGCTTTTGGGAGTACCCATTGTCTCTGAGGTACTCCTCAACCCCAGATCTCCTACACAGCTCTGTGATCAAAGAAGAAAATAAAAGTAAGGGGTTGCCACTATTCTTGAAATTCCTCATATCTGAAAGCACAAGACGTCCACCATTCAAAGGAATATTATCCAAGATGCATGCAACAATCCGAGCTCACATATCTGGGACCTATTTAAAGAAATATTATCCAAGATGTATGCAACCATCCGAGCTCGTATATCCAGTACATAGGTCATATTAGTGCATGGGGAAACCCAACTACAAATGATAGCCAATAATATTCATGCCTCAGCCATGAAATCATGAAATGATATCCCCATTTTTGTAGCAGCCCATGGGACCTCTCTACCGAGACACAACTTCTTAATTAACTAGATCCCTGGTTCACAACGTTTTGCCTCAAACTATGCCATGTTAGCATCTAACATCCTATATATGTCATTGATCTGCTCGGCCGCAAAGTGGACTTTCTTTCCCCAGATTTTTAGAACTAGATCAAAGAAAGATACTATACTGAGGTTTGTGTAGAAATACCTAACCCAATGCACATTTGGATGGAATGGATCTAGGGAAAAGCATCTCCACCCAGTGGCCACCAATCTGTCATGAAAGATGGGAAGCTTTTTTTGGCACCTTGTCCAAACATATGCCTCACACCAAGAGTAGATTTGTATTAGGAAGGTCTCTATAGTACAAGGCTTGGCACTCATAGGCCTTTAATCAATTTTGGTCATACTCTGCCTTCTTTACTTTGAAAACCTAAAAGAACACATAAGCATTACTTATCAACATCACCATGTGATAACCATGCTATGTGACTTAGTTAAGCTAAAAAGATGGTTCCTTGGTCAGATTTGGGCTTAAACTAACAAATTAAAGTTTTGTCCTAGTTGCCTCATAGCTATTAGATGTCGCGATCGTGGGACTCTAGACCATAATCATGCTTCTATGATCATGATCAGGTGACCACGATTGTTTTACCTGAGGCTATTGGCTTAAAACAATTATATCTAAAAATTTCTCCCGTTGTACCCCAATTTATGTTCATAACCAATAATTTACATCAAAAATCACAAGACATAATTCGTAACCAGTCAATCATGCCCTTAAAATAAAGAAAAACTAACAAAGAATCCATTCATCCATTTTAACAAAAACTTGGTATGCATATGCTATTACTATCAATTTTGAACAACTATGGGTACTAAAGATTTCCCCAATAATGCACACACCAATAACAATAGTGAATTCACCAAATAAGCTCAATTAAAACTCAAGATCAAGCATTTAAACTACAATTTCAGTTTATTTTCCTAAACATGTACTCTAAGGCCCACACATGAGCATAAAAGAAGAGAATTGAAGCACATACCTGAGGAGGGAATATAGGGGGAACACAATCTAATTTGGGATGCTCTTATCACACACAAAAATGGTTGAAATTTAAGAGTAATTAAAGAGAAAGTATGGTGAAGGTTTTGGGAGACTACTCATTCTTTAAAATAGCCTCGACCATAATCGTGGTCAAAGATCTGTGATCACAGTAACATGGAGATCGTGATCGTAGTGGCGTGGTGATTGAGATCACAGCAGTTTTTCTCCCCTATTTTCAACTACCCAACCCATAACTCAATTTCACCACACTTTCTCTTACTTAAATTCATTTCCCTTTGGTCATCTTATTTGCATGGATCAATCTAAACAAATAAATTCTAATCTAAAAAACAAAATTTAAAGTATATGAGCTAATTTAATGGTAATGATGGGTTGACTCCGTTCCAATTCCTAATTTAAAATCGCTTGATTATGTTCTTCAATCTTCAAGTTGGGTATTTGAGCTAAGATGACCCAACCTCCTCTCCCTCATAAACAACATCAATAACAGAGACCACTTGTAATCCACTTGGTTCTTTCTCGGCATTGAATACCCAAAATGAGACTCCATCACTATGCACCTGGAATATCATTTCTCTACATTACATATCTACTAATGCACTTCTAGTTCCAAGGAAAGGTCTTCCAAGAATTATGGGTATTTCATGGTTAATGTCACAATCGAGCATGACAAAGTCCGACAGAAGAATAAATTTATCGACTTTTACCAATACATCATATAGCATCCTAACTAGTTTCTTGATTGAGCAATCCGCCATTTATAATCTCATGGTGGTGGGTGTAGGACCACCTAATCCATGCTTTTGATCACCGTATATCACATCAAATTTTTGCTAGTGCCAAGATTATATAATGTCTGTCAAATTTTTGTGTCCCAATGGTGTAAGGGATTGTAAAATCACCTGGGTCATCTTTATTTTCAACCATGGCATTGGAATGATGGTGGTACAACTATGGTTCACCTTAATAGTCTCACTATCCACAAGCTTCTTCTTTGTGATCAAGTCCTTCATTGACTTAGCGTACCCTAAAATTTCTTGAAGAGCCTCCAACAATGAAATATTGATTGAAAGGTTGCTAAGCTTCGTAATAAACTTTTTGAACTTGTCATTGTCATTCCTTTTCATTAATATTTGTGGAAAAGGGGGATAAATTTTTATCGGTGGTGATGGCACACTTTGAGGCTCTTTCCTTATTATTTTGTCACCAACAATCACTTTAGGAGTTTTCTCCCTATCATTATTCTTTTAACCTACCCTTGGTTCCTCATCCCCTATATCAAGAGACTTTAAAACACCACATATGGAATTTTAAGCCACTTCTTCTTTGCATTATTTGATATTCAAGAGGATGTTCCTCAACTTCAACATCATGTGTACCAAGATCTCTATTTTTTTAAGTGATAATTGCTAAGACATGAGCATTATTTTTAGGATTTGTCATTATGTCACTCGGGAGGCCTCCCTTACACCTAACATTAAGTGTGGTTGAGATTTGTATAATTTGAGTCTCCAATTGCTTGATTAAGGCCGAGTGCTATACAATTATTTGGTTGATTTGAGAAAAGCCCCCCTTTATTTTTTGGACCATTCTGTCTATACCTATAACTAGCATTAAGATTCTAGGAAGCATATCCTTGGTTTTAAAGTTTTCAGGATCCATGGGATTTGACTACTTTCTCTTCATTGATCATGGGTAACATACCTCTTATGCTCTCTTTTTATCCTACCAATCATGATCTCTATCTCTATCTCTATCATGTCATTCCCTTTCTCGATCATGATCGTTCTAACCATGGTTCCCGCCTTGCCTTTAGAAGGCTGGGTAGGAAACTCCCGGAAGATTAGAAAAGTACCTTATCTCCTAATCAAGGTCCTTTTCTTTATCTTCATTATACCCTTTAGAGACCAGAAATTTACCACTTTTCTGGGTGTACTCATCACTAGCTTTGTAAGGAGATCTAATTCTGTCATCATCTTAGCCATATTTTCATTCCTCTCTTCGTCTTTCTTTCTTTGCTCCTTGGACACAATCGAGGCAGTCGGAGATCTCATGGCTACTTCTGTGTCCCTTGTATTCCACCAAATATTTCACTTTGTGATTTGCTCAAGCAAAGTCGAAGCTACTCCATATGATAACTTTACAAGCAATTCATCGGAAGAATTTTCCACTATGGTTTTGTTTAATTTGTCTAATGACCTATAGAATATTTGGAGAAGTGTCTTCTCTGGCACTTCATAGTTAGGAAATTATATGAGTTATCATTAAATTTGTACCACACTTCATACAAAGGCTCCCCATTGAGTCGACAATTTTTTTCATTTAGTCTCACAATCACAACATCTTTAAAGGAGGGAAATATCATTCCAAAAAGGCATCTGTAAGCTCGACTTAAGATGTGATGGACCTGGTGGGTAGAGACCTCAACCAGAACACCGCTTCACCCATTAAAGAGAATAGGAATAGCCTCATCCTAATGGACTCCTGTGTGATATGATTAATGTTAAATAGTCCTCACACCTCAATAAAATTTTCCAAATGTAGATTTTGATCTACATGTGCTTGGCCTCCGAATAGACCCTTTATTTGTAACATATGTAACATCATGCTCATCATATGGAATACTTTGTTTCCTTTATTAGGGGGAATACGGATGGCACTAGCACACCCTACATCATGAAGATGATCCTCATCCTTGAGGTGCCCATCAAATGAGCCTTCATAGCTTTCATTATGGATCTTGGTGTCGTGGTTACTATGAAAATCACCTATCAAGACAAAAACAACAAATAATGTAAAAATAACACTATAGTAAACCCAAACTTACTAACAACACCACACAAGCAAAAACTAAGTTTCATTCCTCAGAAATGGTGCCATTCTTTATATTGCTCAACTTTCACCATTATTTTGATGTAAGGTGATCAATGTCAATACAATAACCCAAATTAGGATGGGCCAAATCCATGAGTGTAAGTTAGCTTTAGATACCTATGTATATTGAGTGTTAACTAGGATTCAACCTATAATGTTGACTTAAAAAACATGAAATTAAATAAGGGTTATAATTGATGTCGCCCAAAACTACACCTCAATGAGAAGTATAATGCAGTCGATTGCAAATATAATAAACCAACAAGGTTTGGGTCGATCCTATAGGGAAAACGTGAACAGTTTCTTATATTGATATAATCCACGAGCAGTACATAAAAGTAAATAGGGAGATTTGTAGTATTAATTATAAGTAGTAACCAAATCTTGAGTGTTGTTGAGTTGTAATCAATATGAGATGAAAGCTAGGTATGTGTTCCCCCTAAATTCTCAACTGTGCAAATTTCTCATGATCAACCTAACTGTTCTATTTTTATTCATGCAATCCTACAAGATAAGTCTTATCAATTGTCAAGTAATCTCGAAGATAAATTTCACCCTTTACTGGGTAAGTCTCAGGGTGTTTCCTTGTTCCACCTTGCTATAGCCTCAGTTACCCTTTTCAGGGTAGGATCTAGTGATAAGATGAGATACGAGGACTAAAAGATGGAGATAGAAATCCCAAATCACTATCTTAATCTTCTTTTCCCAATTGGAAATTTCTTGGTTTTTGAATGGATATGAATCCAGGCTATCTCAAGTGTCTGAAGCTACTATGAGATTTATTATTGCAAAAAAAAATTAAGATATATACAGAAACCTTAGAGCAATTGAGCCTCACACTTCCTCTCCATAGCTAATCCGCCAGGGTTCCCACAACCCTAGCTAAGGAGATTAGACACTCATGTTTGTGCAAGAAATTATGATTATCAATGAAGAATACATAAAATCAATTTCACAAGATTAAGATGAATAAACTCTGAAGTCTTTAATTTAATAAACCCTAAAATCTCAAGAACAATTATAAAAGTATTGTAATGATATGTAAAAGCATGTAAAGGAATGTTCAAAAATGTAACCTAATAAAAGATAAAGCCTGGGGTATTTATGGTATCTCAAAATAACAGAAAAATCCTATTAAAAATAGGAAAGGTAAAGTTAAGTCGGCAGTCGATACGACTCGGTCTTCACTCGTATCAGCTCAATACGAGTCGTATCTTGCCTTATCGTATTCGTTCTAGTGTCTAATTTTCCCATGTCTTCAACTTTTTGATCAGCATACAACATCTCCATATGAGTCATACTTGAGTGTTCAACTTGTCTCCTCAACTCATATCTACTTGGGACTTCAGTCTTTAGCAGCTTTGTACACTGGCATATATACGACACACTAATATGGGTCATACTCAGACTTCTGACTCGTATTCCTTTGACACTTTAACTCTTGGATGGTAGCTTAGGTTCTGTTATGCTTACGACTTCGGTACATGACTCGTATCCCTATTTATGACTAGGACATTTGAGTCGTATCTTTCTCATACTTGGATCCTTTATTTGGTTTTTAATTCTATTACTTATAATATTTAGCATACGAGTCATATCAGATGGTTACGAGTAGGAGCTGACTCATATGCTAATCAGAATTGGTCTTTTTATGGTCTTTTTCTTCTTATTTTGTTCAAATACTATTGTTGACCTGTTTTACCTGCAATTCACACCAAAGTGCATCATATCCAACAAAATATCCTTAGTTTATGCATAAATTCGTGGTTTTAAGCATCAAAAGTGTTGTGTTTTTATGCCACATCAATACCCTCAACTTAGGCTTTTGCATGTCCTCAAGCAAACAAAACCAAATAACTATGTTCTAGTACAGAGTCGTTGCTTATATAAGAAGATCTCAAGCCACCCATGGCAGTGATTTTGAATTTAATTTCAATCTTATAGTTACCCTCTTAATTCTACTTTTCAAAACTTAGTTGTGCATGATAATTTAGCATGCACGGAAACATGAGGGAATCCGATGATGGAATTACATTAGCAATAGACACTTAGGCATAGATATAATTTGCATTCGTCAAACATTCTAGCAATTTAGCAGCAAACCCATGTTCATTCACAGCCAAAGAAATCTCATTCACTCTTCTCATAGATAAACCAATCTATTAAGGGATATTATGAAT
This sequence comes from Capsicum annuum, assembly GCF_002878395.1. Lineage (NCBI taxonomy): Eukaryota > Viridiplantae > Streptophyta > Magnoliopsida > Solanales > Solanaceae > Capsicum > Capsicum annuum. The sequence goes on along the minus strand of NW_025893638.1, from coordinate 136,872 downwards.
GACTCTTGCACTCATAAAGAAGTATAACCGATGCACACAAAATACCATAGTCTTTCCCTTATGCTCTTTTCCTAAGTTGTCAGATAATTATAGAAGGACCACTATAGGATTTTATTTGTCTTGTAGCATAGGCTTGTTGTTGGTATGATATCTCTTAAGATTTATTTAGTGACTAAGCCTCCTAGACACTATCCCCTTCTTGGGGTCTATACTCTTTTTACTTTTTCTATTGTTTCCATCCTTATGTCTTCTTTTTTCTCTTAAGCACATTCTAATTAGGTCAGGTATGGTTTTATAGAACTTATTTTCCTTATTCTTTCCTTTTACTATTCATTGCACTTTTATTTCTTTCCTTTTCATCACACGTGCCCATGTTTTAGCTATTTTTCTTCTACCCATTAGCTTATACTCATTTTTCTCTTACGCACCCCTATAATAGCCACCCTCAATATAGGCGTTTTGCCTGAGTTGAGGTGCACAGTGTCCACTAGAGAAAAAGGGCCAAAACAAGTTCATTGTAAGTTAAACAAGAAGGTGATAGGTGTAACAAGAAAAATTGGTCTATAAAGGAACGAATATTTAGATCAAGGGGATTTATTCATTTGGTTAGGGCATTTTGGGCTTAAGTGGACTCATACAACAAGGGCCTATGATTATATTCTAACTAACTATCCTAGACCTAGGTAAAAGCAACTGGCCAATTTCTAGATACCAATACAATCGGGAACTCAATAAACCTTATACACACTTGCACAAGGCTACACTACTAAGTACTAGTTATCCATCTATGCAACTGTTTTATCCTTAACTATTTTTTCCCTAATCCTAATGCCATTATCAGGTGCATAATAGTCTCATACAAGTATATAAATCATACAATTATTTAATCAAAAATTTTGAGGGGGTACCATTCCTTACAATTCAACATATAAAATTATCAACAATCATAACTTAAAAACAATCAAGCTCTAAAACTTTCAATACATCTTGAAATTTTTTCAAAATCCTCAAAATCATATTCAATCAAAAATATCTATTGCCATAGGTGCTCTGATCGACTCCCTATCTCAGTTGCCCGCATTAAACCTGCAAGCCATAACAGACTTTCAGTTATTTAGCTCTATCTGTCAGCTACTCCCAAATTTCTCAGAATAAGCCCCATCCCTAACTAAAGATCATCGCATTGTACTCAGTGCTATAGAAATAAATAAGTATAAGGGTCATACTTAGGTGCTCAATGAATCAACACATCAATATCATAATGTAGGCCTTTAGGTCGGGTCCCACTCTTATCAACTACTGTCCCAATAATTGGGATTGAATTAGGAGTCGAGGGAATAACATCATCCCCCTCAGCAACAGTAATTAGAGCACTTGATCCACTAGTTTCAGCAGTTATCTCAAGGACCCTTATCTCGCGGTCCCGCTCATCCTATATACTATCGTCTCTGGCCATTTTCTCAACAGTTTTATCTTTTCTCTTCTTTCTCTTCTTCTCTCTTCTTTCTTCTTTGGTTTCCTCAACTTATCCATCAACTGGGTCTGCCCAAATAATATGCACCTCAACTATAAGAATCACAATCTCTATGACTGGCTCAGTAATAACCAGCCTCTCATATAGTTCCATGATAATCTTCTTGATTTCACCAATCTCGGGCCTAATATCAACTATATTTGGCATTTTCCCACTACCTAGTTGTCGAGTAATTCTCAACTCAAATGCATCTAGCCGCCCTTAGACTCGCCTCTCCTGTGCCTCAAATAGTTGGTCTATCCAGATTTTTACTCTACCTTCTATGTAACTAGCCTTCGCAGTGAGCGTAGCTAACTGGGTCACAATTTTAGTCCACGCATCCTGAGAAAGGAACATAAAACTGAGAGGTACACTTCTTGACCTAGGTGTCATAGACTGGACTAAGAGTGGGGCACTGTAAGTACCCACTGTATCTCTGGGTGTGGCCTCAGTCTGTGCACCAGCCTTGGTAGCCTCAGCTATAGTAGGGGTATCAGTCGGATCAACTTGCAGGAACAGTCCCGTCCTAACATTAAAAGCCTTTCTCATAGGTTGGCCAAGGGGTTGGACTCATCTCGAATCAACCCGATGTTAAACATCCTTTGGGATTTAATCATCTCATCAATCTCGGGTATTTCTATCACTCCCGAAGCTAGGCAATTTAGAGTAATTATCCATGGGTAGGCCAGTAATACCTTCTGACCTCCCACTGCCTTATCTCTCAACTCTCGATCAAGGAACTCACCAATATTAAAATCGTAATTGGATATCATAGAAGCCTAGATTGGACTCAAAATATCATCTCCTATCATCGAACATAGCCTGTGTCTGGCTAGTGTCTACAAAGCTTTACCCTCAAAGTTGAGGGTACCCTTCTGAATCTGCAGAAACTCTCTTACAATCCAAGTCGCATGCTCACCATATGAAGCTATCTGTTCTACTATACACCTGAATATTACCATTTTATCATCAGTACCCAGCGTCCTCTTAGTAATTTTTCTTATCTCAGCCATTCGGTAGTCTTCTCTCCTGTGTTGGTCGGAGCCTGATATTCCAGCCAATATAAGAATCTACCAATAGTTTGGGGAGAGATGTCAACTTAACCTCCTCGAATCATAAGGTAGGTGATAGGTTCACCACCCTTTCATAACTACCCCTGTGGATACTGCCTCTACAGCTCTCCCTTGTAGGCTGTGGAACTCATACACTAGGATCTTACTATATCTACCGAGTGCACCCATAATCTACCTAAATCCATGATTCCTGAAGTAATCTTTAAACTCGGGTAATGGAACTATTACTATATTAGTTCTTATTTTCTCTGGATATGGCACCTTTTTTATCTTACCTCTCGGTAGATAGAACAGCCCCGTGTTAAATATCTCCTATATGTTGGGGTACCCCCATTATTCAACAATGGGAATCGGAGCAGTGGTCAATATGAGTGGGGGGGTCTTGTCTGTCTATTGGGGTAGCATATACCTCGCGACCCTGAACTTCCTCTGAAATATCATCTACTGAACCAGATTCATCTTCATCATCACCATCGCCATTAGCCGACTATGGTGTGTGGGGAGGAGAAATAGTCATATTCTTTCTTCTCAACACCTTTGGTGGTGGTGTTTCAGACTCTTGGGGAATCACTTTCTTCCCCTTAGCTTTAGCTGGTGCTTTCCTTTTTTATCTATTTTCATTATTGAGGTTCCATCAAATTCTTCTCTGCTTCTCTCAGATAGTTACTCATACACAGAAACAATGGTTACCTCACTTTCAACTAGTGCTTATTTGTTCCCCTTTTTAGCAATTGTTTTTTATGAGGACGCATTCTTTAAAGGCATGATTTCTGCAAATACACTATTATTAGTAACTAAAAAAAAAGAAAAGAAAATTAAAATAAAAACTAAAGTTCAATATGCCTTATCAGATTTGGGTAGGGGTGGTTGGTACTGGTCGTAACCACCGGGTACGACTCATATAGCTAATTCATATATTAGATAATGCATGGACTTTGTTCACTGGTTAGATTACGACTCCTCCTTACCAGTCATACCGAAAGGGTATGACTCGAGACCAATAGTTGGGCATGACTCGAGACCAATAGTCCTAACCGAATAGAAACAGTTATTCTATTTTAATTCTTTCCAGGTGGGACGATTATTATGTATAAGTCATAAGGTGTGGATACGACTCATATGGTTGAGTTGTATCCAGTCCAGAACATTGATATTTGTTAAACTTCTATGTTGTCGGTGAGTACGAGTCCCATTACAACTCCTGTACCGATGGGTATGAGTCATAAGAAGTCTTGTATCCACTGCAACATGGATGTCCAACTTCAGAGTTTGACTCCAATGAAATTCGCAAAGTACCCACTACTATTTTTCAACTATATACAGCAGTTTAACACACATAGACATAGCAAAATTCATTTCCCTAACTCTAGTTCTTCCCTAAATTCCTATTTTAAACAAAAATGCCTATGTACTAACAAATGACTAATAGCATAATTCTACTCAATTTAAGTTACTAACATCCCAAACAACTCATTTCCCTTTACGAAGAAAAGAAAATAAGATTAGGAACTTGTTGAGTGAAGAGTATCAAATCTTGAGTTCAAATCGATTTGCTTCCAAAATTCGAGTTAAGCATAAAAAAAAGTTTTGTAGTTGTTGGTAGTTAAATATTGTTCATTTCACTTTGATTTTGATGATTAATGGTTGAATTTTGGGTGAAAAAGAGAGTGGGTACAATTTGTATCGATCGGGTACCTATTCATTCCCTTTTTTCTTATTTTATTTAAACACTGGGTTGGGTCAACCTGAGATTTGACCTAGTAAGCATGGGTATGAGTTGTGTATGTGACTCATACCAAGTCTTGTGTGTTGTTTCATTGACTCGTATATCCCTAGGACTTACTTGTGTTCTAGAGTAAATACGATTCTCAGTCACAAACCGTAACCAAAGGATACGACTTATAATGAGACTCATATTTATTCCAAAAACTGATGCTTGTTTTTTTTTCTCCCAGGTCAATACAACTCATATAGAGTCTATATGATAACTTTTCAGCTTCTTTGGATTTTTTTGCATTCTTTAGTCCTACACATTGAACAAACACATAACCCTATAAATGAAAAAAGTACAAAAACACGGGTTGCCTCCCAAGCAGCACTTGATTTAATGTTCCAGCACGACGTAGTTGCCTTTATTACTCAGACTTCATCAAGGCAAATATCAGCTACCTCTTTCACCTCTTTTATATTTCTCATATAGTGCCTTACTCTTTGTTCGTTTACCTTGAATGAGTGATCAGCATTCTTCTGTAGTTCTAAAGCACTATAGGGAAAACTTTTGTTACTGTGAATGGACCATGGCACCCCGACCTTAACTTACCTGGAAATAATTGTAGCTTGGAATTATAATTTAGCACCTTGTCACTCTTTTCAAATAAACTTTTCTCAATCTTTCGATCATGATGCAACTTCATCTTCTCCTTGTAAAGTGCTAAACTTTCATATGCCCATTGCCAGAACTCATCCAACTTATTAATGTTATTCAACCTTGATTTTGCCGCATCCTTCCACTCTAAATTCATCTTATTTTAATGCCCATAGCACCTTATGCTCAAGCTTAATTGGTAAATGGGACGCTTTTCCATTCACCTACTGATATGGAGAAGCACCTATGGGTGTATTATAAGTTGTGCGGTAAAACCATAATGCATCATCTAACTTTCTTTCCCAATCAGTACTATTGGCATTGACAGTCTTTGCCAATATGGACTTGATTTCTCTATTGGACACTTCAACTTGTCCACTAGTCTGCGGATGATAGGGTATTTCCATCTTGTGGTTTACTCCATATTTTTCAAGCAGAATCTTGGATAGATGATTGCAAAAATGTGACCCTCCATCACTAATAATAGCACGTGGCATACTGAATCGAGAAAAGATGTTCTTTCTCAAAAATACAGTGACACTCCTTACTTTATTGTTAGGCAATGCAATTACTTCCACCCACTTTGAAACATAGTCAACAGCCACAACTATGTACTTTATTCCTCACAAACTCAAAAAAGGACCCATAAAATCTATACCCCATACATCAAACACTTCTAATTCTAAAATAAGGGTCATAAGTAGTTCATGTCTCCTACAGGTAGTACCTTGTCACTAACATTGATCATAAGAAGCAGCATAGTCATGAGCATCTTTGTATATGGTCGGCCAATAGTAGCTGCATTATAGGATCATATGAGTTGTATGGGCCCCCTTCAAGATGACCCCCAACTGGAGATGAATGATAAGATTCAAGTAAGCTCATCATATCTACCTCAGGTATGCATTTCCAAATGATTAATCTGCAGAACTTTTAAATAAGTAAGGTTCATCCTAGAAAAATTTTCTTACCTCATGCATGAACTTCTTCATTTGCTAATATGAAAGATCTTCTAGGACTAGATCACTTGCTAAGTAAGTTGTATAATCTGCAAATCATGGAATTAAATCTTAGGAAGATGCTAATATCTATTCATCTAGAAAACTATCATCAATCTCCAATCCTGTAGCAACCTTCTGGATAGCTTCCTCCTCTAGTCTAGACAAGTGATATGCAACTTGATTTTCTGTGCCTTTTCTATCTTTTACCTCAAAATCAAATTCTTACAACAGTATCACCCAACGGATAAGCCTCGACTTTGCATCCTTCTTAGAGATTAAGTACATAATGTTGCATGATCTATGTGCACAATCACCTTTGTCCCAATCAAGTAAGATTTAAACTTTTTAAAGGAAAATCCACTTCCAATACGTCTTACCCCATCACGGTATAGTTTGTTTGAGTAGTATTTAGTTCCTTACTATCATAGTAGATAGGATGAAGGATATTTTCTTTTATTGGCCTAGTACAAACCCTAAGGACAATCTGCTAGAATCACACATGATCTTAAAAGGAGCGGACCAATTAGGAGACACAATGATTAGAGTAGACACCAACTTCTCTTTGAGGGTTTTAAAAGCCTTCTTACATGCATCATCAAAATTAAATTTTACCTCCTTCTCAAGAAGCTTGCAAAGTGGACTAGCAATCTTTTAGAATTCCTTGATAAATTGCCTATAAAACCTGCATGCCCTAGAAAACTTTGAATTCCCTTCACAAAAATTGGGTAAGGTCATTTTTCAATCACCTCAATCTTCGCTCGATTAACTTCTATGACTCTCTTTAAAATTTTGTGTCCAAGCACAATTCCTTCTTTGACCATGAAATGACACTTTTCCCATTTAAGAACCAAGTTTCATTCTTTACACCTTTGTAGAGCCTTTGCCAAGTAAATAAGACAGTCATCAAAAGAATCACCAACAACTAGGAAATCATCCATAAAAACTTCAATAGTGTCTTCGACCATATCAGAAAAAATAGATATCATACATCTCTGAATTGTGGCTGGGGTGGTGCATAGCCAAAATGGCATTTGCTTGATTACAAGGGTCCCATAAGTACATGTAAAAGTAGTCTTCTCTTGGTCCTTTAGTACGATAGTGATCTAATTATATCCTGAGTATCCATCAAGAAAATAATACCATCCTCTGCCTGCTAATTTGTCTAATATATGATCCATGAAAGGCATTGGGAAATAGTCCTTCTGAGTCTATACATTCAATTTTCTATAATCCATGCACACTCTCTATCCAGTGACTGGCCTTATAGACACTAGCTTGTTCTTCTCATTAGGCACTACAGTTATGCTGCCTTTCTTTGAAATGCATTGAATTGGACTAACCCGCTTGCTATGTTCAATGGGAAACACTACACCAGCAGCCAACCACTTGATGATCTCCTTCTTAACAACCTCCTGCATAAGAGGATTGAGTCGACGTTGATGTTTAATAAATGGAACACAATCTGGTTCAAGTTGTATTTTTTGAGTACACAAACCAGGTAGAATACCCACAATATCTGCAATGGACCATCTAATAGCCCTCTTGAAATTATAGAAAACTGATAATAATGCTTCTAACTCTAACTGGCTTAGACCAGCTACAATAATAATTGGCAATGTATTGTTGGCCCCAAAAAATGCATATCATAAGTGAGATGGGAGGGCCTTTAACTCTAACACCAATTGTTCCTCAATGGTTGTTCGAGCAGGTGGAGTAGTTTGATTCTTTAAATCTAGATCAAGATTCTTTAGTGCATAATTATAACCATTCCCATCCAATACACCCACTAACTCATCATACTCTTTGATATCTTTAGAGTTAAAATTTATGATCTCAGTTGTCGTATTAGAACCATCATCCCACAGAGTAACTGCATTAATATCATGGAATGAATCTATCTCCTCATCATCTATATCAATCACAGACACCACTCTTAATTCATCAGGATGCCTCATAGATTTTTATACGTTGAATATCATATGATCATTATTAAGTCGCAACATCAGATATCCTTTCTCCAAATTAATCAGCATTCTACCTATAGCCAAAAATGGTCTTCCCAAAATAACTAAGAGCTTAAATTCCACTTCTCAATCTGATATAACAAAATCAATAGGAAAGGGCATGAGGGTTGATTCTAGACCCTAAATCACATAATGCTCGAGTGATGTTGAAAGATCCAATAGTCTAAGGTATTATTAAAGAACTAGGGTCCTCCTTCTTCTCGACCAAAGATCTACTGACTACATTACTACTTGATGAATATTGTCAACTGGCTCATAACTGACTGACCTTTTATTGGTGATCAAATCCTTCATGAATTTTTCATATCCTGTTATCTTCTCCAATGCCTCTACAAATAGTATATTGGCAATTAACACTTTTAACATAGATAAAAATTTATGATACTTACCTTCTTCTTATTTTTTCTCAATCTTTATATATAAGGAGGAAGTGGTCTTAGAATGGGCTTCCACACACATTTTTTAACATTTTATTCTCCTTCATTCTACTTGTTGTTTCTCCCAACATCAACCGACGCACCTCTCTCTTCTACTTATTGACTATGGGTATAGGTGGGTCTAAAGTAACTTTACCACTCCAAGTGGTAATGGCATAGCATTGAATATTATTTTTGGGATTTACCATTGTATCGCTTGGAAGAGCGCCAAGTTATCTCTGATTCACTGTAGCTAACATCTGACAAAACTTGTGCTCCAACAGCTTGATTGTTATAGCATGTGACTCAAATTTCTGGTTCAACCCTAATAGATCAACTTTGATATCCTTCAATCAGTTCTCTTGACTTTATTGCCCTTTGACCAACTTGTCCAAAACTGCCTCTATTCTGGACTCTATATCTAGACTACCTGGTAGAATATATTTGTGACTCTTCTCCTTATAGATCCTTAAACCGCTAATCATTAGATCCTTCTCTACTCTTATCTCTGTATCTATCATTATAATAGTTCCGACCTTGATTCCCTTACCCTTGGGCTCAAAAATCTGCCAATCTATGATTAAGATACTTTGCCTCTTCTTTAAATTAAATCTCAAATTGTTTAGAGGTAACCCCCTATGCCACAACTGCATTTACCTTTTTAGCACTCATTGATGAAAATTGCTTGTAAGCAACCCAATATTTGTACGAAGTTATGCAACGTCTTGTCCCACTATATCATTCGCTGCTCCATAAGTATTTGTTTCTCTAATAGAATATCTACCACCACCATATCATGAATCTCGAGTGTGCTATCCTCTATTGGTAAGTACAATATCATCTATCATTTCCTGTGAAGCTTCCCAACAAAGTTGCATAAATGATCCTCCTAAACTAGAATCTATTATAGCTCTTAAACTATCATTCAATGATAGATACAAGATCTCAGATAAGTTAGATCCTCTGATTTTGTGATTTAGTACCATGCTCAACTTCTTCTTGAATTATAACCAAGCCTCATACATAGACTCTGTAGGTAGTTGTCTGAAATTGTAAATTTCATCCTTCAACTATAACATCCATGCAGAAGGGAAGAATTTTGTCAGAAACTATGTCTTTAACTCAAGCAAAGTAGTGATAGATCCTCTTGAAAATTTGGACAACCTCAATCTCAATGCTTTCTTATTAACCCCTAAAATATTATAATTTGCACAGATCTTGAGTAAATTTTTTAGGTTCGTATTTGCATCATCCTTATCTACACCCGAAAATACACCTTTCAGATTCAACAATTGGATTATAGCACTAGTGCTATCAAACTTCACATCAGTAGCTAAAGTAGGAGGAACAACAGCTACGGATTATGTAGGCTCAACATAAACTTGATCATCATCATCTACCTCATATGGGTCTAGGTGTTGACATACTAAAATAAATGGATCCCTACCTCTTTGGACTCAACGTTCAACAACTTGTCTTAGATGTGCTAGTCCTCCTTGCTGAGCTACTGCCGCCTCTGCAGTGAGTCTGGCTTCTTCTACTTCTCTAAATTCTTTCTCCAATAGTTGTTGTGTTGGTAAGTCTATAATATCCTATGGATCTAATGGAGCATGCGGGAGTGCCATACTTAGATCTGCAGGTGAGGGGTCTTAAACCCCTTCACAAATTTATCCTGACATCCTTCTTAGAGTTTGAAGGATTCTCTTTGGTTCTGGATCAAAAGGGTGCAAATTATTGCCTCTACTCCTAGTACTTGACATTCATTGACGTATGCCAAATTAAGAAAAAAATTTAAAAACCCGCAAACTTCAACAATTCAATTCACTTCTCAACCGTCTTCCTCTATAACGATGTTAAAATTTGATGTGCCCAAACCTATACCTCAATAAGAAGTATAATGTGGTCAATTGTAAATATGATAACCCAAAAAGTTTGTGTCCAATCCTACGAGGAAAGCATGAACAATTGCTTGCTTTGATGTAATCTATGAGCAGTACAGGAAAGTAAATGGGGGGATATGTAGTATCAATTGTAAGCAGTAACCAAATCTTGAGTGTTGTTGAGTTGTAATCAATATGAGATGAATGTTAGGTATGTGTTCCTCCTGGATTCTCAACTGTGCAACTTTCTCATGATCAACCCAACTATTTTGTTGTTCTACATGCAAAGCCTACAAGATAAGTCTTATCAACTGTCGAGTAATCTTGAAGATAAATTTCACCCTTTATCAGATAAGTCTTAGGGTGTTTCCTTGTTTTCCCTTGCAACGGTCTCATTTACACTTGTCGAGGTAGGACAAAGTGATAAGATGAGATACGGGGACTAAAAGGTAGAGATAGAAATCCCAAATCACTATCTTAATCTTCTTTTCCCAATCATAAACTTTTTGGTTATCGAATGGATATGAATATAGGATATATCAAGTGTCTTCAGATGCTATGAGATTAATGATTGTGAAGAAGAATTAAGATACATGCATAAACCCTAGAACAATTGAGCCTCACACTTTCTCTCCGTAGCTAATCCGCCAGAGTTCCCACAACCCTAGCTAAGGAGATTAGCCATTCTTGTTTGTGCAAGAAATCATGATTATCAATGAAGAACACATAAAATCAATTTCATAAGAATAAGATGAATAGACTCCAAAGTCTTTAATTCAATAAACCCTAAAATCTCAAGAACAATTATAAAAGTATTGTAATAATAGTAAAAGCATGTAAAGGAACATTCAAGAGTGTAACCTAATAAAGATAAACCCTAGGGTGTTTATAGTATCTTAAAATAACATAAAAATCCTAGTATAAATAAGAAAGGTAAAGTTAAGTCGACAGTCGGTACGACTTGGTCTTTACTCGTATTAGCTCAATATGAGTCGTACCCTGCCTTATTGTGTTTGTTCCAGTTTCTGGTCTTCCCATGACTTAAAACTTTTGTTCAGTATATGATATCTCTATATGAGTCATACATGAGTGCACAACTCGTATCCTCAACTCATACCCACCTAGGACTTCAGTCTTTCCCAGCTTTGAACACTGGTTTGTATAAGACATACTAATACGAGTCGTACTTAGACTTTCGACTCGTACTCCTTTGATACTTCAATTCCTGGATGGTAGCTTATGTTTTGTTATTCTTATGACTTTGATACATAACTCGTATCCTTGCTTACGATTGGGATACTTAAGTTGTATCTTCTTTATACTTGGTTTCTTCATTTGGCTTTTGGTTCTGTTACTCATACGATTCTGCATACAAGTCATATCGGATGGTTTTGACTTAGGAGATGACTTGTATGCTGATCAGAGATGGTTTTTTACTAGTCTTTTTCTTCTCTTTTTGTTCAAATACTATTGTTGACCTTTTTTACCTGCAATTCACACCAAAGTGCATCATATCTAACAAAATATCCTAAGTTCACGCATAAACTCGCGGTTTTAGGCATCAAAAGTTTCATATTTCCATGGAACATCAATAATTATAACATTTGTTGAACAAAATTACACTACAGCACTAATGTGAAAGCAAACAAGTGATGAGTAAAACCAATAGAGAGAGTTCTAGGGGTTATGCCTTGTTAGGGGTAATTCATGTATGGGTAGTCAATAGGTAATTCTAGTTTTAGTTAATGAGTTTTGGGTAGTCTAGGTTTTGGAGTTTTAGTGCTAGTCTTTCAATAAAACACTACAATTTCACTCATGGATTCTTTCAAATACCTCATGAATAGATGAATTCATCAACCCAATACCTCAACTTGGCAACCCTATTTCTAAGATAATGCCTATGAACTTAGCAAAGCCATATAACATCCTTATTTCTAAGACAATTCTAGGGAAGAAGCAAACATCAATTTCTTCTTCATAATCACTCATCACACACATCCCTCTTTCAAGGATGATGGGGGTCCAAGGAAATTAGGGTTTTCACCCATAATTCTCAATTCAGGCATAGATTAATAGTAAAACCTAGCACTATTAACTATTAATTTAATCAAAAAATTAACACACATACACATTAACACCTTATTCAAGCATAACCCAAAGATAGAAATTTAGTTACTCATGAGATTGGAGAAAAGAGATATACCCAAGTTAACATTCAATGCTTCCATTGAAACTCAAAAGAAAGAGTAATCCCCACTTCAATCACAAATACAGATAAAATTCTCTAGAGAATATATTACACTTGTTCTTTACCCAAAGTAGAATCGTATTTTTCTCTATAAAATTGAAAATTAGTTGAAAAGATATTCTAATTGTGCAAAGGGCTTGTGCTTTTAATTTTTGGGCTTCAGCTCCACAAATTTATGAATTTGCCCTCAGAGAATTCCTGCTTTATCGCAATTTCCCTTGGATGACCACAATCTCAACTCTCGCAATTGTGGTGATCCTACCAAGATTGGACCGGCCCTCAGGCCGCGATAGTGGTACCTGAGGGTTGACCCTTACTTCTAATTTCCATCTTGTGCAATCACTTTTGTCTTTTTCTTTCCTTTTCAATCTACTTTACTCTTTTTTCTCTCAATTACCTATAAACATGCAAACTATGGGATTTAATGCACTTCAATAAAGAATTTGCCTCATATCTATAATTATTTCATTGTATTTTGTACGGATTTGGATATAAATGTGTGGATAATTTGCCATTCATCATAATTTGAAAGAGCAGGAAATTGAATTAGATTGATTCCCTATTAATCGATTAAAAATTAAGTTGGATCAGGTCTTTTAATTTAAAAAATTTGACCAACTTTCTACCCAATAACCACAACCACATGTGATGACTTATTTTTATTGACTATGAGTTTTACTCTCTCTCCTATATGACCAAGGACTTAAGAAAACATACCTGAGCATACCATTTCCTATGACTCAAGGATACGAGTCATAGTGTGTGACTATGACTTATTTTGAGAGTCATTAGGACTCTAGTGAATTTGAGTTCTTTTATTGTGATGAGTCAAGTAATGAGTCATCACGGGTCCTTGTGACTTGCAGGGACACCATGTGTCTTAGACACCAGAAAATTTTCTAGGGTCATTTCCTATTTTCCATGCTTGCATACTTCAACACATATTACCCGATAAACATGAAAGAGAATATGAGTATCATGGATTGCCTCCTAAAAAGCATTTAATATAACATCGTGGCATGGCATAGCTAAGTTAGTTACATAGAATTTACCAACTAGCACATAGGTTGCCTCTCATGAAGCGTATGACTTAACATTAGGCATAGCTCAGGTTTGCTTGATTACTCAGGCCTCCTTTTAATCCACTTTACAGACAATTTTCAAGTCCTTACTTTCACCCAAGAGTCTTACCTTTTGGCCATTGACCTTAAATTTCATCCCTTCCTTGTGTTCAACCTTGATTGCGCAATAGGGTAACACTAAACCACTTTTTATAGGTCTTTCTATCTCGACTTTAACTTCCCTAGAAATAGCTTCAATCTTTAATCAAATAGTACTACCACATCGCCTGCATAAAATTCTTTCTTCTTAATTTTGCGATCATGATAAAACTTCAACTTTTTTATACTAGGATGATCTCTTATAATTGTAGAGACAAAATTCACTCGTCTCACTCATATATTTTATTCTCATTTTTGTCGCATCACTCTATTCCATATTTAGCTTCAACGATACCCACAATGTCTTATGCTCAAGTTCAACAGGTAACTAGAATGCTTTGCCATGAAAAATTGATATGGGGAAGCACCAATGGGGGTTTTGAAGGTTGTCTAATAAGCCTGTAGTGTATCATCTAACTTTTTAGCTCAATCCATCCTATTGGCATTCATAGTCTTTGTCAAAATAAACTTGATCTCTCAATTGGAGACCTTAACTTTCCCACTTATTTGAGGATGGTAAGTAGTTTCCACCTTATGTTTCATACCATATTTCTCAAGTAGGACCTTAAATAGAAGATTGCAAAAATGGGACCCCCCCCCCTCCCCGTCGCTAATGATAATCCTAGGTGTACCGAATTTGGAGAAAATGTTCTTTTTCAAGAAAGTTGTGACACTCTTACATTCATTATTTGGAGTGCATATACCTCCATCAACTTTGAAACATAGTCAACACCTATCAATATGTACCTAATACCATGTGAGCTAACAAAAGGGCCTAGGAATCAATACCCAAAATATCAAAAACTCAAGCTCAAAGGATAGCCATCATTGAAAGTTCATGTCTATGCGAGATATTTCCTTACCATTGATATTGATCACAGGCCCTAGTATAGTCATGTGAATCTTGGTGAATGGTTGGCAAATAGTAACATTGCAAGAACTTGTACATAGTTCACCAACCACGATAATGACCCCAACGGGTGACGAGTGACATAACTCTATAATACTCATCATCTCAACCTATTCAACACATATCCAAATTATACCATCTATAAAGACCTAAAATAAGTACCGCTCATACCAAAAGAACTTCCCCATCGAATTTATGAACCTCTTTTGCTGCTAAAATGGCATAGCTTCTGGAACTAGATCACTAGGAAAATATTTGAAACAAAATAAAAAAAACAATGGAATAAGTCTTGTGATGAAGCAACAACTTGCTCATCTAAACAAGTATTATCAATCTTAAGTGCATCCCTCAGTTTTATCATAGCCTGCTACTCAAGACATGATAAATGGTTGGCCACTTGATTTTCAGTCCATTTTTTATCCTTGACCCTAAAATCAAATTCTTGCAATAGAAGTACCCATCTAATCTACCTCGTTTTTTCCTTTTTTTGTCCATGAGGTATCTAAGACCTTTATAGTCAGTATGCATAATTAGTATGTAATATCTTTCTCTCTTTTGGCCTAGGAATGCACCTAACACCATGCCTCTAGCATCACAAATAACCTTAAAATGGCAAGGTCCAATCAAGAGACATAATAATGGGGGCTGAAATTAACTTCTCCTTCAGACACTGGAATACCTTAAGACATCCCTCATTAAACATAAATTTTACCACTTTGTCCAACAACTTGCATATTAAATATCCAATTTTAAATAAGTCCTTGATGAATCATCGATATAATCCCACATGCCTTGAAAAACTCTGAATGCCTTTATAGAAATTGGTTGAGGTAATCCCACATGTCAACCTCAATCCCCTTCTTTGAAATCTTGTGCTCAAGCGCAATGCCTTCCTAAACCATGAAGTTGTACTTCTTCCAATTAAGAACCAAGTTACATTTTCCATATCTCTAAAAGAGATTAGCTAAATAAGCTAACCATTCATCAAATGAATCACCCATAATTGAAAAATCATCTATGAGAACCTCAACAGTGTCCTCTGCCATGTCTGAAGAAATGGACATCATGCAATGTAAGAAGTTACAGGAGCATTTCATAGACTAAAAGGCATCCTCCTAAATGCAAACATCCCATATGGACAAGTGAAAGTGATATTCTCTTGGTCTTCGAGGGTAATATAAATCTAATTATACCCTGAATAACCATCAAGAAAAAAAAACTATCATCTACCAGTAAGATAATTTAATATTTGATCCATGAAAGACATAGGAAAGTGATCCTTCTCAATCCATCCATTCATCTTTCTATAGTCCATGCAAACTCTCTATCTGGTGACTATCCTTCTAGGAATTAGCTTATTTTATCATTTAGAACCATAGTTATTCCACCCTTTTTAGCATACATTAGACTAGGCTCACCCACTTGTTGTTAGCAATAGGATAAACTAAACCTTCATCCAACCACTTAATAATCTTCTTCATTACTACCTCTTACATGAGTGGATTCAATCTATGTTGGTGAAAATGCTAGGCATATAAATAATAAAGCTTAACTTACACGTCAATATAAGTCCAAGGCAGTCGTCGTTAATATAATTATCCAACAAGAGTCAGGGTTGAATCTATGAGGAACAATGTGAGTGTCAATTAAATAAGTTTGATATTAAAGTTACTTGTTAAGTTCAAACCTAAGATACAAGTATTTATAACTTGGAGGGGGGTTTGAGCAAGTATAAAAAATAATGTTTATTTTTGGCCTTCTAAACTATTAATTTAAGACTAAGAATAATTAAGTATAATCATTTAGGCATGGATCTTGGGATTATGCTTTCTTAAGGGAAAGTTATGCTTGGGAACACAATAATTTGGGGCAAGTTATAGATGGGAACACAATAATTTGGGGCAAATTCTAATCATTGATGATGTGGTAGGCTAGGTTTAAAGTCTTTGAGGCTAGTTCTTTAACAAAACCTCAAAGATATAACTCATTGATTCTTTCAAGTATCTAACGGAGTGTGATAATTAAAGTCACCTAATACCTAAATTAGGCACCCTTATTTATTGATGGTACCTAAGAAATAATCAACCTCATATTCACCCTTATGTCTAATATGGTGAAAATTAGCAAACTAAACTTAATAATTGTCTACTATTACCTTGGTTCCCACATCCCTCTTTCAAGGATGATAAAGGTTCCTAAAGTTTACCTAAACCCCTCTTTAAAGGATAGTTTGAGATTTTAAGAGCTTGGAATTTTCATCCATCAAATCCATTTGGGTATTTGAGGCTTTCACTCATAAATCCTAACCAATCTAATTAATAAATAGTAGATCAAACACCCCCAAGTTTTGAACCTTTGCAAATTTCCAAGGTTTTGGACTCACTGGGCTTGGTACGACTCAAGGGTACCAATTTTACCCTTAGATATGATTTAGGGAGGGATTAAGGTCCACTCATAACCTAGGAAGTATGGTTAGATTAGATACTGCCCAAGATATGACTCACTAGGGTACAATTGTAAAGCAACATACGAGTGGTGTAAGGCAAGTCATATAGAGAATGATTGTCTTGGTCATGTGGAATCTGCCCAAGGTACGATTGGTAGATACAATTTGGCATACCACTCGTACCCTTAGGTATAATTTAGGGAGGTATGATTCATATTGAAACCAATAAGTAGGGTCTTACCATGGTCTTGGGTAGGAGTTTGGGTACCACTCATACCTTTGGATATGGATGGTAAGGGTGAGTCATACCCTAGAACGTGGCTTGTTTAAATTTTAAAGTCAAGGGTAGTCCGGACATTTCCTATAATAAAACTCTCATGTTATCACGCTATATAAACCTTGTAGTCCTCTCATAACACTTACTAAAGGATGTAAAACACTTTAAATACTCTCTCAAACTCATTCTTGAAGATTGGAAGCTTAGGTTTCTTTATGTGTTCTTCAAAGGGCTCAAGAGTCATGTTTCTATTTGGAATCTTCTTGTATAAGGCATTTAATACTTCTCTTATTATTAGTTCCAACTAAAGGAATGTGTATTTGTTTTAAATATTGATTTATGAATCATGATCGGTGGTTTTCGAAATAGATGTTGAGGGTCCTAATGCATATGGTTTGATATTGGTTTAAACTATGTTTTTACATTTTTCTGGTAATGGTTTTCATATGTTGGTACTTGTTGGTTATTGTTTAACAAATGGTTCTTGATTAATCCTAATTATGGTGGTTTATGCATTGTTTTTGGTGTTTGTAAAGGTATGCCCTTAATATGTCCGATAAAATGCCTAAAAGAATGTTTTCACTCTATTGTTGAACTTTCATTGGAACTCTTGCATTTTTTGGTCTGGTAATAGAAGCTTAAATGGATTTAGATGGTTTTGTATGGTTTAAATGATATAAATTCTTTAAATATTTGGCATGGTCATAAATGGTTTTGGAATAGTTTAAACGGATTGGAAAGGCTCTGGTGGCCATGGTTTTGGTTAAATGGTAATGCTTGTGGGATACATGGAAATCCCTCATGTGGTTTAATAGGTAAATAGAAGGGCAATTGAAAGTCCTCTTAAAGCTATATATGGTTGGCTATGAATGGTACTTGCAAGTATGATCGGTTTGACAATTCCACTACCAAATGGACTTGGTTAATAAAGGGTTAATGGTTTGGTTATTTGGAAAATGGATTTAATTAAGCATTAATAGTGGGATTTGTAGCAAAGCTGTGGAAGGTGGAGCTCCCGGGGGGACCAAAACTGGAAACTTATATTTGCCGATATGAGGTTTGGTCTTGGTGACTGTGTGCATGATGTCACACTATATTTAGGGGTATGTATTAGTCATACTAGGGTATATTCTCTGGTTGAGCGGCTATACATACTAGGGACCTTTCATTAGGGGTTCATAGCCATGGGTGGTTTAGGACAGTAAAGCTACATAGCCCAGGTAATGGTTTTAAATGCATTATAAACATAGTTCCCTTTCCTGGAATGGATATACATATATATGTATGGTTGTATGCATATGGATGATTTTTACTTGGTTTTATAAATGGAATTATTTAATCCTTATCTTAAGTGCATGCTAGTGTTCACCCATTAACCCATCTACTGCCGGCTGTATACCCACGCTATACAGGGACCGGCTATTCTACTTCTCCTATTTAGTAATCGGATTTGGGGATAGTCGATGTTGGATTAAAGTGGTGAGCTTCTATATTTTAAAAGGCATCTATTTCATGTCATGGTTTACTTTACATATTTCTTGTATTTCATAGACTATGGGTTTTATCTATAGTCTGGGGCATGTCCCGACTACGAAATCTGTGGTTGGTCTAAAGGCTTTGTATGGACAACTGTGAACTTGGGTATGGTATGGATTGGTTATGATTTATATATATATACACATTGGGTTATTATCATAGTTTTGATTTATGGTATTGTCTTCGTCATTGGTTGGTTTGGATGGTGGTTTTGGGTATTGGGTGGATCGACTTGGTTGGGTTGGTCTTGAATTTATAGTTATCGCAAAGTTACCACCTGGTTAACATGCTATCTTGTTATATGTTTGGAATTCATCCGATTCAAGGTATCCATTTAGTGGTTGGGTTGGGTAATGGGGGCGATCCCTGGTCTTGGTTGGACTTGGGATCGCCCATCACGACAAGGCCCTAGTTCGGGTCATGTCAATAGAACCCATCATCAACAAACTAGAATCTATACAAATACATCACAACCCACACAAAATTGAACCCTAATCAAGCATAACCCCAAGAGGTAGATCTAGCACATCATAAGGTTAATCAAAACAAATATACCAAGATGTCAATCAAAGTTATTCATAAGAAAAATAGAGGCAAAACCACACTTTAGAATCAAATGAATCTTCAATAGACAAAGCCAAATCTACACTTTAGAGTTCCTCTAATTAAATCTTGCCTCAAATTAGTGTAAATTTAAGCTCCAAGCTCCAAAAAATTATAAAAACAATAAACTAAGGATGGGTAGGTAGGGTTTTAGAAATGAGGATAATACCTAGAATGAATGGGTATTGAGACTTAAATGGGATTTTGGGTCGGCTGGCCAAATAATGTTTTTTCCCCTAGGTCATTTTTTGTTCTCACGCGATCGCGAAGGCTTGATCACGATCGCACCTACTGTAATCATGGAGTACTAATTGCAATCGTCATTGGTTGGCTAGCTTGACCGATTGCGATTGTGGTACTCATCTTGCAATTGCGGTAACTGAGGGCCAGATCCTACTCCCTTTTTTCAGCTTGTCCAGCTCTTTCACTTCTATTCCCATTTTGATCTTTTTTAGCTCAAAGTTGCTTCTTTTCTTCTCAGCACTTGTATATCTATAAAATATGGGAATTAGTTCATTTAACATCCAATATGTCTCACTTAGACATTCAAATCATATTAGTGTGTATAAATGTTTAGTGCAATTGAGTGGTAAATTCACCACTCATCAATACCCCCAACTTAAAGCTTTGCTTGTCCTCAAGCAACACTACATTTTACCATACGACAATGCATGTTTATGCCCAAATTAGATGACCTAAATGATCATGATATGTTCAAATTGATTACTACCATAGATTGCTCTTCGAACATGGAAAAACTCTTTTCACGACACCCCTCAATATAACACATAATTTTTAAGGATGCAAAAGACTTCAAAGATCAATCATGCAATAATAACTAATACTCAAGAAATGACTCATCTTTGACCTCAACTACATTATACTTATTTTGCCTCTTTTTTTGGGAGATGAAAAAATCACCCACCTCAACTTGTTTACATACCTCCTAACAAGAATGAAAATTCCACACACCAAGTTATCAAATATGCCACAAGGAATTTAAATACGAAACTCTCTCTCAAGAACTCTCGATGTTAACAATTACCATGTCATAGCCTTGCCCCTATTTTCAATTGCCACTACAATGAATGCACTTGGTTGGAGATCTCAAAGGGTATTTTTTAGCTTGTAATGTAGGTTATAGGTGGGGTAGGATATTATTTGGGAACAAAGTGACAATACCCTCCTTGAACATCTACATTATACTTTTTCATCCAACTTTTTACCATGGGTCACTTCTTTTGTTTTCACTCTTTAAACATGTTCCTACCTTTACTACCTTGATTCACCCATGTTATGGAAAGCATCTTCTTTTAACTCTTTGCCATGTATATTTCATGTTTTTCTTTCCTTTCTTGGGTCCCTTATTTTTACTATTTATTTGTTCTCAAAATTTAGCTCTTAGGAACTAACTTACATTCTCGTGGCCCAAAGTTACCTCTTCCAATCTTCACCACCCCCAACTTAAGATTTTAGCCTTAATTTTCATTTTTAAGTTCAAGGAGGATAGGGTTCAAAAGAGAGATAAGAATGGAAAGGCTCATAGCTTGCAATGAGTTTGCCAAAGAAAGGTATAGAGGCTCAAAGTGGGTGATTAGGGATAACGTCTATGTAGGGGTAGGCTTTTTAGGCTAAAGTGGACCTTCCAAAGTTGCAAAGATGGCCTAAGATTATCTCCCCAACTAGGTACAATCAAAATTAGCTTTGAGACACTAATGGGGAAAGTTCTAGATGGTACAAGTATACATGACATTTAGACAAATAAGCTCACCACACATGGCATGCAAATTCGCCATGGAGGCTTAATTGCCCCTCCCGCTAGAGACAAAAATGGAGTATCTACCAATTTTCACAAGTCAAACATTTGGAGTCATGAAAAAAAGAAAAAGAATTGTTACAATGCCACTTACGTCCATGCCCTTGATTTTTAAAAAAATTTGGACAGAGAGGGGTGTTTGCGTTGCATTTGCACCATGCACAATTTGCTAAACATAGAAACAACCCAATTCTTGATCTCACATTTTAACTTCATATGGGAAAAGCAACCATATGGCTACTCAGACTTCGCCAATGGTATAAGTGCAATCCCAAATCCATAATGCCACAGGTACTCAGACTTCCCTTGCATTTATAGACCCTATGCCTTGCATCCGTGGCTCAAAACCCAATTACGAAAAGCTTCTCTTAAGAATTTCATCACTCAATCTATCAGTGGGAATGGCTCTACTAACATCATTATTAAGAGAAACAAAAAACTACTAATAAAAACCATCAATTCACAAAATTTCCATGCTTTGTGTGAACTAAGTTCAAGTATTTCAAGCCAAAGTGTATTCACACAGGAGTAGGACCACACAAACCAAATAAAAAGAATTGTAGTGAACTCACTATATAACATAAAAATATAAGAAGGATAAAAGGGCTCCCTCAAACCAAATTGATAACCATGTTGAAATTTGGGCATAGTGGTGTGATCATGGTACCACAATTGTGGCCCTCAGTCTGTAATCGCGGTAACTAAGGCCATTTGCTTCTTTGTTTTGAACTATTTTTCTACATGGCTGCTACACTTATAATCTTGGTTTCTCCCTATTTTTGGCTTCCAATCTATCCAAAGAACCTATAAAGTATCAAAATTATATGACTTATTCAAAGATAAATAATGTAAACATGACAATGATGGGTTGCTTCCCATCATGCATTTGGTTTAATGTCGCGGCACGATGCCTCTTTGATTATCATTTATGTCTCCACTAAGAGAATTTCAATCGGCACCCCAACTTTTGATCAATACATCTTCGTGGCATATGGGGGCGCAATGAAACTACTTCTATCACGCCATGTCAAAGACTTACATCTTTTACCCAACTTGGTATTAAACTTTCGCTGGGATTGTTGGGTATCAGAGAGAGCATCAAAGATCCATTTTTCACACATTGAGTCTTGCATTTGTTGACCTTCAAGTGGTCGGCTTCCTTTTGCCCTTTAGGAATGACAAACTCCAAAATGTAGGAATTTTGTACCTTATCTTCACCGTTGATCATTTGCTTGGGTGGTTCGATTTTCACCATGTCCACCAAATAAAATATTGAAAAGTGGTTAAAATGAGGTTTTCTCCCTAATATCAAAGGTACATCCTACTTAACGTTCTCATTCCGAAATGGACTAGAGTCTTCATGAGAATTTTGCTTGGCTTCTTCTTTTGACTCTAGTACCCCTTCTTGTATTTTTGCATCTTCAACTATATTAGGTTTGGTTGGTTGGGAAATAACTAAGGATTCTTCAACAGTGAGCTTATTTTGAAGAGTGGGCACACTCATGGTATCCAAGAGGTTTGCTTCCATACCCATTTCTTCTTTTTTTTCTATCTCTTCTCTACATGCCCCCATGTCTTGATGCATAAGTTGTATGTTATACCCTATTAATTCCACCCGATCCAACATAAGTTGAGGCATTGCTTCAATACCACTATTTTTTGTTCTTCGTTCTTGCTTTTCTTGATCATGAGACCTATCAATATCATAAGAAGAACTAGCAATTGGGTTAGTACAATGGGGTTATGGTCATTTGGGCAATCACTCCAATGTCTATTTTGACAACCACATAGGGAACAACCATACTCCCTATAAGATCAAAATGGTGTACACATCTCTCTCCGAAGAGCATATCTATAATCTTTCCAAAAGTAAGGTCCACTATAATATGGACATGGATCATAAAGATAAGATCTCTAATCACCAAACTCATATTCATTCCAAGATGCCATAGAAACAAATAAACAAAACTAAAAATCTACCTAAAACAAGAAATAAAAGAAAATAACACACAAATATTTCCAAGTTTGAACCAAATCAAGTAAGCTAAAATTCCAAACTAAATCAATACGCCAAATTTTTCCCCGATAATGGCACCGTTTTAGATACACTCAACTTACAGGTTAATTTAAGTGCAAGGCAGTCGATGGCAATATAATTACCCAACAAGAGTCGGGGTCGAATCTATAAGGAACAATGCGAGTGGCAATTAAACAAGTTCAAAATTAAAGTTACTTGTTAAGTTTAAACCTAAGATACATGTATTTATAATTAGAAGAGGGTTCAAGTAAGTATCAAATCTAATGTTTAATTTTGGGCTTCTAAACTACTAATTTAAGACTAAGAAGAATTAGAGTATAATAAATTAGGCACAGAACTTGGGATTATGCTTTCTTAGGGGCAAATTATGCATGGGAACACAATGATTCGGTACAAATTCTAACCATTGATGATGTGGTAGGATAGGTTTAAAGTCCTTGAGGCTAGTTCTTTAACAAAACCTCAAAGATGTCTCTCATTAACTCATTTGAGTACCTAACAGTGAGTGTCCATTAAATCCACCCAATACCTCAATTAGGCACCCCTATTTCTAGGATGGTATCCATAGGATAGTAAACCTCATATTCACCCTTATGTCTAAGATAGTGAGAATTAGCAAACTAAGCTCAATAATTATCTACTATTGCCTTGGTTCCCATATCCCTCTTTCAAGGATGATGAGGGTTCCTAAAGTTCACCTAAACCCCTCTTTCAAGGATAGTTTGAGTTTTCAAGAGCTTAGAATTTTCATCCATCAAATCCATTTGGGTATTTGGGGCTTTCACCCATAAATCCCAACCAATTTAATCAAGAAATAGTAGAACCCATCATCAACAAACTAAAATCTATACAAATACATCACAACCCACACACAATTTCACCCTAATCAAACATGACCCCAAGAGGTAGATCTAGCACATCATAAGGATAATGAAAACAAATATACCAAGATGTCCATCAATCTAATTCATAATAAAAATAAAAAAAGGACAAACCATAGTTTATACTCAAATGAATCTTCAATAGACAAAGCCAAATCTATAATTTAGAGTTTCTCTAATTAAATCTTGCCTCAAATTAGTGTAAATTTAATCTCCATACACCAAGAAATTACAAAAATCATAAGCTAAGGATGGGTAGGTATGGTTGTGGAAATGATGATAATCCCTAGAATGAATAGGTATTGAGCCCTAAATGGGATTAAGGATTAGCTGGCCAAATGACATTTTTTCCTCTGGGCCATTTTTCGCTCTCATGCGATCGCGGAGGCTTGATCGTGATCAAACCTACTGCGATTGTGAAGGACTGATCACGATTGTCATTGGTTGACTAGCTTTACTGTTGCAATCGTGGCAATCGTCTCGCAATCACGGTAACTGGCGGCCAAATCCTACTCCTTTTATCAACTTGTCCATCTCTTGCACTTTTATTCATTTTTTAATTATTTTTTAGCTCAAAGATGCTTCTTTTCTTCTCATCACTTGTCTACCTGAAAAATATGCGAATTAGTATATCTAACCACAAATATGTCTCACGTAGACATTCAAATCATAGTAGTGTGCATGAATGTTGTGTGCAAATGGGTGAAAATTCACCACTCATCAATAATTCATATTGAGTTTGATTTTGTGTGTGTAAATTCATGGCAAAATTCTAATAATGTCAGCAATGGACCATCCAATGGCTCGTTAGAACCTCTACAACATAGAACTAAGGTATCAACTTGCCACTCAAATAAATTAGTTATGATGATAACTAAAAAAGTGTTTTTGGCCCCAAGAAATACATTCCAAAGATGTGAAAGAAGAGCCTTGAGCTCTAAATTAGAAGGCTCCTCAATAAAAGGTTTGGTTGGTAGGGTTACTTGATTCTTTATATTAAGATCCAACTTCTTCAGTGCATAATTATATGAACCTCTACCAATAATTTCACTCACTATCTCATCATACTCGTCAATAGCACCACTATCAAATTTTATGATTACTCCCCGTGTGCCTCAATTCCTAATCACTCTTCAATAAGAACCACAAGTGCATCCTTATCAACAACATCAATCACCAATATCACACGAATATCCTTTGACTTCTTTATGAACTACTAGACATTAAAAGTAACATTCTTGTCATTCAACCTAAACTTTATTTGTCCGGACTCCAAATCAACTAAAACACACCCAATCACAAGAAATGGTTTTCCAAAGATGATGGGACCTCAAAGTCCAACAAACTATCAAGAATCACAAAGTCAACTTGAAATATGAAATATGCAACTTTCACCAACATATCATACAAGATTCCCACCATCTTCGTCGTGGTGTGATCTGCCATGAGAAGTTTCATAGAGGTTGGTTTAGGTGACCCCAACCCAAAAATTCTTGTAAACCGCTAGTGATATCAAGTTAATGCTAGCACCTAAGTCATATAAGGCCTTTATAAAATTTCAAGACTCAATAGTATAAGGAATCATGAAAGCTCCTAGATCATTCTTTTTCACAACCAATGATCCGGAGTCTATTACACTACAACGATGCATA
The DNA here is from genome assembly GCF_002878395.1 of Capsicum annuum. Lineage (NCBI taxonomy): Eukaryota > Viridiplantae > Streptophyta > Magnoliopsida > Solanales > Solanaceae > Capsicum > Capsicum annuum. Next base: position 110,973 of record NW_025893638.1, on the reverse strand, counting down.
TTGTCCACGGGCTCAAAACTCACAGTCCTTTTCTTTGTCACTAAGTCCCTTATAAATTTCAATAGCCTAAAATTTTTTTCTAAAGAATCTATAAGAGAGATGTTCACTGACAACTCTTTCAATATCGAGATACACTTTTAATACTTTCCCTATTCAGCTTTCTTTTCAATCTTTGTACAAAAATAAGAAGGAGGTTGTGAAATGGGCTTCAATAATAGTGTAACCTTCTGTCATAACCCAAATCAGGGCCTAGATATAATAGGTATCCCAAGTCCAACCAGGACCGGGGACTGCCCACTTAACCCAACCCAACCACCTTTCACAGCCTTAGATGAGCTGAATTTTGAGCATATAACAAGATTGCATAAATGATCTCATAAAGACTCTGGGATAGGGTCACAATCGTAACCAACCCAACCGAGTCTACCTGCACCAAACCAACCATCTATGCCATACAAAACCAAAGAGAATATTAAAACATAATATAATAATTAAACCCAAAATATAATATGATGGAACAGTAAAAAATAAGGTCCAATGATGCCAGCCTCCTATCTTATTCTAATGCCAAGGCTGACACCAATACCGATCCCATCCATACCAATCCCCAAAAGTACCACAAAGCCTCTATCTAAAAGAATGCAAATATCTAGTTAGGACATACCCCCAAACATAGCCAAAACCAATATCCAAAACAAAATCAAAATGTCTAAGAATGCCCATCTCATGACATGGAGCCTTCCAAAAGATGAAAGCTCACCACTTTAATCCAAAAGCTATCCCCGAGTTAATCACTATGTAGGAGAAGTCGCACAGTAGGTTCCTGCATAGCATGTGTATATAGCCACCAGTAGATGGGTTAGCAAATGATCGCTAGCATATATCTAAGGATAAGAATAAAGTAATACCATTAAAACAGCCATGTAAAACCATCCATCATGCCTACAACCATATAGCCTACAACCATACATATATATATATAAGTACCAGGAAAGGAAATCCTGGTTTAGCATGCATTTAAAACCTTTACCTGGGCTGTGTAACCTTATTGTTTAGCCACACCCATGGGTTGTATGGGTCCAGTTCCCCCTACTGAAAGAGTCTCAGTGTGTGTAGCTGCAAGACCAAGAAATATCCCATTGGATGACTAATATATTTCTCTAATATAAACAGTGACACTTGCACAGGGTAATTGAAGACGCCTTACATTAGCAATATGAGTTTTTAGGTTTGGTCCCCCCGGAACCTCCACCTTCCACGAATTAGTTACATATCCCGTTATTAATTCCAAAGCTAAAACCATGTCCAAAAAATCCAATTAAAATTTACTAACCAAGGCCAATTATTAGTGGTATCGTCATACCAACCATACTTGTAAGATTTATCCATAGCCAAACTATTTTGGTTAAGGGGACTCTCAAGTAACCTTTCCGTTTACTATATTAACCTCTTGGAAGACTACCATGTTCTCTACAAGCATAACCAATTAGCCTTTAACCTTTTTGAGTCATTTAAACCAATTATAGTTTAATATACATAACGAAAACAAGCAAGAGTTCCATTTAAAGAAGTCAATGCAATGAACAAATCTTTATATGCATCAGACACCTTGGGGGCTAATATAACCAAAACTAATTCCAAAGACCATTAAACCATTACCATGCAATCCAATTGCCCAAAACCATCACTTATACATATAAAAGTATAATTAAACCATAGGAAACCATAACCAAGACATTATAAACAAAACGCCCAATTAATAGTTGAAAACCATAAATCATGCAATATTGAAACTATGAAAACATCCATAAAATCCATGTATTTTTGGAAATAATAAGTAAGGAAGAGACACACTCCTTAAAACAAGAAGATGATGAAAGAAAATCACCAAAGCAAGCCCCAAAGTAATCCCTAAGTTGAAACCCTAGCTCTCTTGATCCATAAGCTCTTAAGAGAATTATGATGTGTTTTGAAATAATTTTCTAAGTGTTAATAAATAGAATAATAGGATAAATAACATCCTAAGTGTAGTAGAAGTTGTGGGTCATAATTAGGGTAAGTAGGGAAATTTCAAAAATACCCCCACTTAAGTCCCTTAAAAACCTATCACAGGGATACGACTGACCCTCTTATGAGTTGTACCCTTCCTTATGATTGGTTTCTATCAGTCATACCCAAGCCTTAACCTTTTGATCATACACTATCTAGCATATAACTCATCCAATCAAGTCGTAACCTCAGCATACAATCTGTACCCATGATCCGTATCCCTGGCAGAATGAATTACCAACAGGATAAAACATTGCCCACCATATGATTCACCAATATGAATCGTACCCATCCTTACAACTCTATAAGACCCTGTAAAGTTTCATCATCATCAAAGCCTTCAAAGCAAGTTAAAATAAGCTTACCACTTAGAATTTTAGCTAAGTGTTCCAACACTTAGTTTATTTTTGAGCCCTCAAACTTTGATGAATTATTTCGTGACCTTCTCGACCTCCGTTTCTTGATTTTATTATTGTGTTGCGATAGGGTAAGGTCGTAAGGTATCTCGGGTGAGTTTTGAAATTTTTAGAATCTATTTAGGGCACGTTTGGGGTGCCAAACTAATAGTTAAAGGCTATTAAGGGACTCTGGAGCTTAGCTAAGGCTCTGGGAAAGGTGTCGCCTACCTTAGCAGAGGCTCTGGGCAAGTCGCCGCCCAGGCCATAGCCTTTGTGCCCATTTTTCAGCTTCTTTTCTCCGTCTCATTAAGGGTAAAGTTGTTATTTTTCCACTCCTTTATCATTCTTAACATGATATTACACCCTAAAAATACCATATTATTCATACTTTCATCAAAAACCATAAAGAATATAGCTTACGTTTTCTACACAAACTTTAAGAGAACTCAAAATTTAACCGTTAGTTTTCAATAATTTTTTGAGAATTGGAATCCCCATTCGAGGGATAAAAGAAGCACCCATTAATTTCAAGAATAGAAACCCAAAGTCAAGTACTCACTCAAAGTTTTAATTTCAAGGTATGTGGGGTTTGAACAAGAACACTCTTTCGTTCTTGTGCCTAAAAGTTTTAGATTTTCTTAAAGAATTTTGTATTTCCAAGATGAATTCATATTATTTTGCTATATTTCAAGTTTATGAGATTATGGAATTGTTCAAGTCTTGAATTTCATGATTATTTTGTTCAATTATGATCTAAATTGAGAGTTCATGATATAAATTGCACATTCCTATATTGATATCATGTTTCCAAGAATTTCCAAGAGTTGTTGTCATGCGTTAAACTTTATTATTAAATTACGAGTCTTTGAGGATGAATTATTGATACTCCAAGAAGTATACTTATATTTCTATGTTGTTTAGATTTTAAAACTTTGATGAAAAGTCTATCAATATTTCAAGAAAAGAATTGAGTTTTAATCCTAAGTTAAGAAAGAAATCCATATTATTTGTTTGATTTGAGATAAAGGAGAAGCATATTGCATCCCATTACATATTATTGAATTGTTTAAGGTGGATTTTCTTAAGTTCTGAGCTAAGTAAGGGAATAGTATTTAGCACCAAGTTTTGGTAGATTCCGAGGTCTCATGCCTCAGAACTACGTGCCCCTGTGGGTTTTTGATTTACCCCAAGTGGGTTAAGCTAGTGATCACTAAAAGTTAAAGGTTCTACTCTGATGGCTAGGATACAACAGCTCTCTCCAACGTGGGCAAGATGTTAGACTCCATGTAGCTCATATGGTTTATGTCGGTTAGAAGAAACTCCCAAAGTTATATAATCCTGAGTCCCAAGTGTCCCAAAGTCTCTTAAGTTTTCTAGAGTCTTAAGTCTTAAAGTTCCTAAAGTATAAAGTTCTTGAGTTTTAAAGAAGTTTTACAATCCTTAAGCTAAAAGTGTAAGTTTGAAGTTATATGGATTTTGAAGGCTATGACCTTATGATTCCTAAATTTTTCAAGTGTCATGATTATTAAGTTCCCAAGATGTTTGTTGCTTTTATGAGATTATAGCTTATGTCCTAAAAGTTGATATTTTAAGATTTTATCAATGATCTTTTAGACAAAGGTTTCATAAGGCCTAGTGTATCTCTTTAGGGTAAACCCGTCCTATTCGTATGGAAGAAAGATGGTTCTTTGCGTTGTGCATTAACTATCGTCAGCTTAAAAAAGTCATAGTCAAGAACAAGTACCCTCTTCCTAGAATTGATGACTTATTTAACCAACTCTAGGGTGCAAGTTATTTCTCCAAGATAGACCTTGTAAGGGAGTGTGACATCCTAAAGACAATCTTTAGAACCCGTTATGGTCACTTTGAGTTTCTTGTCATGTCTTTTAGACTAACCAATGCTCCCACAGCCTTTATGGACCTTATGAATCGAGTGTTAAAGCAGTATCTTGTTATGTTTGTCATTGTTTCCATAGATGATATTCTTGTGTATTCCTAAAGTGAGCTTAACCATGCAGATCATCTTAGAATTATCTTGCAAACTCTTAGAGATCACCAGTTGTTCTCCAAATTCAGTAAGTATGAGTTCTGGCTAAGGTCCGTAGCATTTCTGGGTCATATTATTTCAGCCGAAGGCATTAGAGTTGATCCTTAAAAGATAGACACTGTAAGAAATTGGCTAAGACCTATCTCTCCATCTGACATTAGGAGTTTCTTAGTTCTAGCTGGCTATTACCACCATTTTGTTAAGGGTTTCTCATCTATTGCTTCTCTCTCAACCCGCTTGACCTAAAAGAAAGTTAAGTTCCTATGGTCAGATTCTTGTGAGAAGAGTTTTTAGGAGTTGAAGACTCGACTCACCTCAGCCCCTATGTTGACTTTACCTGATGGTGTTAATGGTTTTATGGTGTATTGTGATGCTTCTAGAGTTGGATTGGATTGTGTGTTGATGCAAAGTGGTAAGGTTATAGCCTATGCCTCTAGATAGTTGAAATCGCATAAAAAGAATTATCCAACCCATGATCTTGTATGAGCAGATGTGGTCTTCGCTTTGAAAATCTAGAGACAGTATTTGTATGGTGTTCATGTTGATGTGTTCACTAATCACAAAAGCCTACAATATGTGTTTTCTCAAAGATAATTGAATCTTAAGTAGAGGTAATGGTTAGAGTTGCTAAGATTATGATATGAGTGTGTTGTATCTTCCGGGCAAGGCCAATATAGTGGCAGACGCCCTTAGCAGGTTGTCCATGGACAGAATTGCTCATGTAGAGAAGGGTAAAGAAGAGTTATCACATGATGTGCATTATTTGGAAAGATTTGGGGTTAGACTACTTGATTCCACTGAGGGGAATGTCTTGGTACAGAGTAGTTCCAAATCCTCTTTAGTTTCAGAAATGAAGGAGAAGCAAGATTTAGATGCTAGTTTGGTCAGACTGAAGGAGTCAGTTAAGGACCAAAGAGTAGAGGTTTTCTCCCAAATGGGAGATGGTGTGTTAAGATTCTAGGGTAGATTGTGTGTTTCTTATGCTGATGATCTGAGATAGAGGATCATGATAGAGGCACATGGCGAGTTATATTCTATTCTTCCCGGTGCTACCAAGATATACTGTGACTTGCGGGAAATCTTTTGGTGGAGTGGTATGAAGAAGGATATAGCATAGTTTATGTGAAAGTGTGAAACTCGTTAATAGGTTAAGATAGAGCATTAAAGGCCTGGTGGTATGATGCAAAAGTTTAGTATCCCTACTTGCAAGTGGGAAGAGATAAATATGGACTTTGTGATTGGTTTACCTCTTCCACGTCGTCATCATGATTCTATTGGGTGATTGTGGATAGGCTAACTAAGTCAGTGCATTTCTTGCCTTTGCACACATCTTATGTAGCTGAGGATTATACTAGATTGTACATTCGGGAGTTAGTAAGATTGCATGGAGTTCCCTTGTCTATTATTTTGAATAGGGGTACTCAGTTCACTTCGCAGTTTTAGAGAGTTTTCAGAGGGGTCTTGGTACCCAAGTGCATTTGATTTCCGCTTTTTCATCCATAGACAGATGGTCTGACTGAGAGAACCATCCAAATTTTAGAAGATATGTTGAGAGAATATGCTCTTGATTTCAAAGGTAGTTGGGATGAGCATCTACCATTGATTGATTTTACTTATAACAATAGTTATCACTCTAGCATCCAGATGGCACCATTTGAGGTTTTGTATAGTGGAAGGTGTAGGTCACCCATAGGTTGGTTTGAAGTGGGCGAAGCTGCTGTGATTGGACCTGATGCAGTGTTTGAAGCTATGGAGAAGGTAAAGTTGGTTAGAGAAAGGTTGAAAATAGCTCAGAGTCGTCAAAAGTCATATGTAGATGTGAGGAGAAGAGACCTTGAGTTTGAAGTAAATGATTTGGTGTATTTGAAAATTACACCCATGAAAGAGGTGAAAAGGTTTAGGAAAAAAGGGAAGCATAGTATCCGGTATGTTGTCCCTTACAGAGTTCTTAACCATTTTGGGAAAGTAGCTTATGAATTAGAGTTGCCTGCAGAACTGCCAGTTATTCATCCTATCTTTTATGTCTCTAGTAATTTTGTTGTTATAGATCCTTCAGAAAGCACTAATGTTTGGGATAGTCTTCTTTTGATGAGGTTCCAGTTGAAATACTAGACAACCAAGTTCGGAGACTAAGAAACAAAGAAGTTCCCTAGGTCAAAGTTTTGTGGCGGAACCAGTCAGATGAGGGTGCTACTTGGGAAGCAGAAGCAGATATGCGATCATAATACCCACACCTCTTCTCCGCAAGTTCAGATCAAGCCGAAGGTACTATTCTTTCTTAATTTAGTCCCCTTCTAATCAAAGTTGCAGTTGTATAGCCATTCTTATCATAAGCTTATGTATTCTATGAAGTATCCAAAGGTTTAGAATGAAGTAAAGTCAGTTTAGCCAAATATTTCAGTTGTGTATCCTTCATTTTCTCTACGTTCTGAACATATCTATCTACATTCGAGGACGAATGTTTCCAAGGGGCAGATATTGGAAGAACCCATAAATTTTCCTTATCATCAAAGCCTTTAAATCAAGTTAAAAGAAGCTTAACACATAGAATTTCAGCTAAGTATTCCAACACTTGGTACATTTTTTATCACTCGAACTTCAATGAATTATTTTGCGAGCTTCCCGACCTCTATTTCTTGATTTTGTTTTTGAGTTGCAATGGGCTAGGCCTTAAGGTATATCAGGTGAGTTTCAAAATTTTTGGAACCATTTAGGGCACGTTTGGGATGCCAAACCAGTAGCTAAAGGATATTAAGGGGCACCATCCATCTTAGTTAAGGCACTGAGCAAGGCGCCTCTTACCTTAACAAAGGCTCTGGGCAAGGCGCCGCCCAGGCGATAGCCTTTGTGCCCAGTTTACAGCTCCTTTTCTCCGTCTCATTAAGGGTAAAGTTGGTATATTCCCACTCCTTTATCATCCTTAACACAACATTACACCCCAAAAATACCATATTATTCATACTTTCATCAAAAACCACCAAGAACATAGCTTAGGGTTTCTACACAAACTTTAAGAGGACTCAAAAGTTAACCGTCAATTTTCAATAATTTTTTGAGAATTGGATTCTCATTTTGAGGGATACAAGAAGCTCCCATTAATTTCAAGAATAGCAACCCAAAGTCAAGAACTCACTCAAAGTGTTAATTTCAAGGTTGTGGGGTTTGAACAAGATCACTTTTTCATTCTTGTGCCCTAAAGTTGTAGATTTTCTTAAAGAATTTCGTATTTCCAAGATGAATTCATATTATTTTGCTATATTTCAAGTTTATGAGATTATGGAATTGCTCAAGTCTTGAATTGCACAATTATTTTGTTCAATTATGATCTAAATTGAGAGTTCATCATATAAATTGCACATTCCTATATTGATATCATGTTTCCAAGAATTTCCAAGAGTTGTTGTCATGAATTGAACTTATTATTAAATTGTGAGTCTTTGAGGATGAATTATTGATACTCCAATAAGTGTACTTATATTTCCATGCTGTTTAGATTTTAAAACTTTGATGAAAAGTCTATCAAGATTTCAAGAAAAGAATTGAGTTCTAATCCTAAGCTAAGAAAGGAACCTATATTATTTGTTTGATTTGAGATAAAGGGGAAGCATATTGGATCCCATTACATATTGTTGAATTTTTTAAGGTGGATTTTCTTAATTTCTGAGCTAAGTAAGGGAGTAGTATTTAGCACCAAGTTTGGCTTGATTCTGAGGTCTCATGCCCCAGAACTACGTGCCCCTGTAGGTTTTTGATTTACCCCAAGTGTATTAAGCTAGTAATCACTAAAAGTTAAAGGTTCTACTCTATATGTTGACTCAGCAACCAGTTTCTACTACTCTAGTTCATATAGGTCATGGTAGTAGAGGAAATTGTAAGGTTCATCCACAAGGTGGGCGTGGTGGCAAAGCTAAGAATGGTAACCAAACCAATCAAGGTGGAAGAGAAGTTGGCAGAAATGGAGCGTAGGGTGGTAGAGGTAGCGGTCAAGGTAGTAATAAGGCATATCTTTATGTAGTTTTGTCTCATCCAAAGGCAAAAGATGTTGATGCAGTGATCACATGTACTATTATTGTTTGTGATCATATGGCTTCAGTATTTCTTGATCTCGATTTCACCTTCTCTTATGTGTCTGTGAAATTTGTTATGGATTAGAACTTGGACTATGAATATCTTGATAATCATATGTATGTGTATACACCGATTGAGGTGTTTATATGTGTTGATCAGGTATACAGTGCATGTTCTGTGATGTTTATGAGGTTTAAGTAACACAACCCAAATCGGGTCCTTGTCATAATGGCATCTTAAGTCCAATCGGGATTGGAGACTACCCTCGATACCCAATCCAACCAACCAACATATACCCAGAGTCGAATAAATTTTGAACATATAACAAGATAATATATTTGGAGCTATAAGGACTTTGGAATAGGTATACTTCCTAGACAAACCCAACTAAGTCAATCCAGCCAATAACCACCCAACCATGCCAAAAGCGATAATCCAAAGTATATGTAATGGGATTCAAATTATTCTTGGTCAAAAGTAAAGTAAAGAAGGAGAAATCAACAACTTATTCTCCACTTCTATGAATTACGAACTAAAATTTATTGATTTTATCCTAGTTCATAGACTAAAACACCAATTCCGTTTTTTATCACCCATTAATTTATCCAAATTCCCCATAATTCATGTTAGAGGAAAGTATTTTTACATTAGGAAGTATAAACATACATCCTAGAATCATTAACAAACATTTTTAAGACTATCCATAGACAATTCTCTTCGATTCATCAATTTTTAGGGTTAACTGTTAAATTTCTTTCTAACTTTTGATTTTAGTTATTCTCTATATTAAAGGAATTAATATACGTTAGAATGACAGATCAAACTTACCTCAAAATGATAAGAATTACTCAAACTAGGAGAAAATTGCCTCACACAGAGCTTTAGATCAAAAATTTGAATTTGTGGGAGAAATAACACTCAAACTCAAAATTCAGGCATTTAGACTGCCAATGATCACTGTAATATACCCCTGCCCACTGCAGTAGTCCTATTGTAGCGATCAAGTGTCCTTTATGGTGGTCCTGAGTCAAACCTTGTTGATCACTATAATGGTCAGCTACCCACTACATCTTTATCGACTGCTACAGCGGACCTGCTACAGTGAGAGTGGTCCCGCTACAGCAGCCACTAGAAGTGCAACGGAGGAGGTCCCAAAACTCATTCATTTTGCAACAGCCCCTTGATTTTCCGATAATGTAGAAATACTTTATGTGGACAAATGCCATAACTAGAGTTCTACAAACCTGAAAACCATTCTGAAAGTTTTCATGGATCACTAAATCTCTTATATAACAAATCACACTCATGAAACCAACATACAAACCACTATAAGAAACAATTTTTCTCTACACCATACAATACTCAAATTTTGTCTGAACTCATACTAGCCTGAGACTTTCACAACTCTCGTCCTAGAAAAAACTCTATTCGAACTCTTACACTTCAAATAACGGTATAATTATGGAATGAGTCATTACATCTACTTTCACAATTTTAAACTAAAAATTTATTTGAATTTCAATTTTTTTACTGAAACTTCATGGCACTGTTCTAGAGTTTCAGTCATAAGTTTGAACTACAAGTCAGTATCTTGTAGTTTAACTTTTATACAATCAAATCTCTTTTTATTATAAGATTTGTTTGAGCTCCATAATTTTTACTAGAACACTAGACATTGTCTTAAAGTTTCAAACTTCCAAAATGAAATTGTATCTCTAGAGTTCAAAAAGGTAACATGAGTGAAAAAAAATATCATTATTTCACACACGGTACTTATATCACTATTAGTAGCTGAAAAACTTACATTATGAGGTATCGTGAGCGAAATATTTTTTAATATTATCTATCTGCCTATCTATATTTATATCTATACTAATTAAAAGTGTGAAGAACTTTAAAAATATTATTTGAACTTTTTATCTTTTTATTAAAACACTATACAATGAAAAAATTGGCATTTACTATTTTATTCAAATCGTTGAGATTTAAATAAAAATGTATTATAGTCCATTAGAAATATCCTTCTAATTAAGGGTGTACAGACCAAACCGTCAAGTCAAACCGAACTGATGGACCAAACCAAATCGAGAAAAAAAACCGACTTATGGTTTGGTTTGATTGGTTTGGTGTTAGAAAAAAAATCGACCATTCTTTGTTTGGTTTGGTGTTAACAAAAAAAAAGTCAAACCGAACCCGAATCAAACCGATATAATATATATATATATATATATATATTTGACTTTTTTTAAATAAAAAATATTTATTATAATCTACTTTTTTCAACTAGTTATAGTAATTTTCAATAATTTGAAAGTAGATATAGATATATATCTAGATTTTGGCCCTTAAGTTGTAATATTTGTCCATTAATTGCTAATTAAATGATCGAAAACCCAATATAAACTTAAAATCTAAACTTTTCACTCATCATCTCACTTTTTAGTTTCAAGAGAGTTTTTCGCTCCTTATTTTTTCATAATTATGATTTTTCATTAGCACATGAGTGAAAACATATTTGATCTAGTCTTGGATCACAATATAATTTTAAAAACTAAAGGGTAATTCTCAAATATAGACCCAAATTAGAGTGAATTTCAAATTTTAGCCCCAAATAAAAAGGCTTTGTTAAAATAGACTTTACTTGCTAAGACATATTCTTTTGGACGAAAATACCCTCCTGCAAAATATTTTCGATTTAAATCTCTTTCTTTCTCTTTTTCTTCCAAATTACAAAATCATCGTCCAAAATATTATTGTTAAATCGCTTTCTTCCAAATTCGAGAACCGACTTTCACACATTCGCGGAATTGAGTTTAGCCGTAAGGTTTCTTCAGGTATGAATTTCATCATCAAAATTCATTGTGGTAATTTTAGCTTACTAATGCATTGTGGTAATTTAGGTCGTTATATAATTAGGATATTGATTTGATTTTTTGGGAGGTGAACGTAAGTTGAACTTGGGATATGTTGTTGTTGTAGTAACATATTTACCATTGCGAAATTTCGTCGAACAGGTTGTGGGGAGTTTGTTATTGCGATTATAATTATATTTGAGTAGTTGTCGGGGGTTGGTCTTGGAGTGAAAGGCCATTAATATTGGAGTTAACATTGATCGCAATATATTTTGGAAAGGCCAAACGTATAAGGTTAAGGAGGTACAAGAAATTAGTTCCAAGTATTTCAAACTAGTGGTATAATTAGCATTAAAAGATGATGAGGAATTATGTTAAACATGTTGTGGGGAGTTTATTATTGTGATTATAATTGTGTTTGAGTAGTTGCGAGGGTTTGGTCTTGGAGGGAAAGGTTGTGTTTTCCATCTCGAATGAATCCAGCCTATGTTTTAGAGATTAAAGATGCACTAACTTGTTGGTTCTAAGATAGTGCACCTTAGCTATTAGTTTGTATAACATAGAGCAATAGACAATAGTTTTAAACTGTCTAATGGTAGTAGGATTTGGCACTTTAGGTAACAAGATTACTATTATACAACTTTTTAGTGTTAAAAAAATTCTTTATTATTGAACACGCATCATATTTATATTCATTGACCATTTGTTGTTGAACCATGCTTACCTAGACACGTGTTGACTTAAATACCATGCTTACCATGTTTCTGGCAACTTTTTTTGTCTTAATATCACATGTTTCTATTGAGTGACACAGCACAGGAGATCCCCTGAAGATGACACAGTTTCTTAGTTTCCACACACCTCCTAGAACCTCTTATTAGAAAACTTCAGTCTTGGCATATTAGAATATCCATTATGTTTGCTATATTCAGCCCCTTGACTATGGGCGTGAAACTTTGGGTGTTGAGGTGATTTGGCAGAATAATAAATGATCCCGTTTAGGGTAGCCATGGTTATATAAAAGATTTTATAAGCCAAAATAAGATTTTCTGGCTCTGTCCGATGAGGTAAAAATATATTCAACAAAGCATTAACCAAAAACTTGAAAGGAAAAGCAAATACTAAAATAATAAGATTCTTAGTTTAAAAAACTAAATAAGATTCTTGTTACTTTTTTCTTTCATAATTGCACTAAAATACATGGGGTTTGAATCACCTAGCTTATACACAAAGCCCTGAATTTTTATTATAACATGCTCTCTTCAATATTGCTCCACTTTTCAATAATAGTCAGTACATCATTCTCTTTCAAGGCCATACTATCAGAGTATTGAGTTGATAAACTATGTTGTATCACTTGAAACCTATCTCTAAAGTAAAAAAATCCTCTCAGAATCACCCCTATAGTGTGTGTTATTCAGTAGTTTCAAGTACGATTTTAGCATCTTCAGATTCTACCATACATTTCAAGTTATTCCCCATGGGCAAGAGTTGACACTTCCTTAGTCTATAATTATTTGGAAGATGATCTATAACACTTTCCCCAGAGTCAAGACTAAGACAGTTATCCCCATGGGCAAGAGTTGATACTGTCATAGTCTGTAATAATTTAGCAGATGACCTATAACTCTTGCCCTAGAGGCAAGACTTTGACAGTTATACCCCATGGGCAATAGTTGACTATGCCTTTCTCTTTAGTGATTTTACTTATTGAAGATATATATTCTAAATTAAATTGTAACTAATCTTTTATTGTTTTATTTTTCACAAGGGTTGTGCTTGGAATGGATAGAAAAGACATGAGTATTGAGCAATATAATATGGGAAAATCAATTGAAATTATTGATAAAAATATTGAGTTACAGGTTATCGAACCAATAATGGAGGTTGCAATAGATGAAGAAATGGGGCAGCCATCGAAGATTAAGAGGGTACGATAAAAAAAGAAGAGGATACTTGATGTCAAGACTACTCTCTTGAGACATAATGCCTCTTTGAATGAGGTAAATGTCAAGTCGATCTTCATTGACAAACAAAATATGATGACGTGCATGTCAAACATTGCAATTACACACAACATTCAATTTAAGGTTATGAAATCAAGCACAACAAGATATTCACTGTGATGTTTGGATGATAATTGCGTGTGGCAGTTTTATGCCTTGAAGATTCACGATTCTTTGCTCTTTTAGGGTACTACATATAAAAAGGCTCACAGTTGCTCGATTGATTTTCTAACGTTCGACCATAGAAATACAATATTAAAGGTCATATGTGACTACATACTAGAGCTTGTGTGTGACTCTAGTAATGTAATCACACGAAACTTCGAGGTAGCTGAAATGAGAAGGAAATACGAAATAATCATATCCTACAACAAAGGATGGTGAGCGATACAGAATACCTATATGGTGATTAGAGAAACCACGGAAGAGAACTATGATAGGTTGCCATCGTATCTTCACATAATGAAAGAGAATAACCCAGGTATGTACACAAACATAAAGAGAGACGATGAGAACAGGTACAAATGCTAGACTATTGAAATTGAAAAAATTTTCCCAAGAGAAAAAATTTTATTCTTTAATTGCACTAATTAAATTATTAACATATATGCAACTCTTGCCTCATAGGCAAGGCATAGTTTAGAAAATTGTTGTAGAAATGCAAAAACTTTTGCCCAAGGGGCAAAAGTTTATTCTTTAATTACACTAATTAGATTATTAACATATATGCAACTCTTGCCTCGTGGGCAAGACTTAGTTTAGAAAATTGTTGAAATTGAAAACTTTTGCCCAAGAGGCAAAAGTTTATTCTTTAATTGCACTGATTAGATTATTAACATTTATACAACTCTTTCCTCATGGGCAAAACTTAGTTTAGAAAATTATTGAAATTGAAAACTTTTTTCCAAGAGGCAAAATTTTATTCTTTAATTTCACTATTTAGATTATTAACATATATGCAACTCTTGCCTCATGGGCAAAACTTAGTTTAGAAAATCATTGAAATTGAAAACTTTTGCCCAAAAGGCAAAAGTTTATCCTTTATTTATACTGATTATATTGTTAACATAGATGGAACTCTTGCCTCATGGTAAAGACTTAGTTTAGAAAATTATTGTACTCTGATTATAAACATCAAATGCAAATTGTTACTAATATTGTTTTGCTCAACACAGGTTTCAATATGCATTTTTTATGGCGCTTCACTCATTGGATGGACCAACTGTAGACCGATAATAATGGTAGATACAATATTTTTTAAGTCAAAATATCATGGTGTCCTCATGATAGCAGTGTCAACGGACAGAAATAACAACATATTTCCTTTGGCTTTTGGAATTGCAGACTTAGAAAATAATGAGTCTTATAACTGGTTCTTCAATTAGTTAAGAAATGCAATTAGTGTACATGAACAATTATCTATTCTATCAAATCGTCACCCAGCCATTGCAAATGAAATTTCAAATGTCTATCCAGAGTGTCAGCAAGGGATATGCATCTATCCCATGGAGAAGAATTTAAGAAAAAGATACTTCTCAAATGTGGTTCTATCACTCTTCTACAATGCAGCAACAACATACAAACAAACTAAATTTTATACTTTCATGGATGAGATAGAAAAAGTTGACTAAGTTGCTACAGAGTACTTGAAAGAAGAAAACCAGAAAGATGGGCCCGTTCATTTCATACCAATAGAAGGTACAATATGTTTACAACTAACAACGTGAGTCTATGAATTCGGTACTGAGAAAAGCAAGGCAACTGCTAATACTGGGACTAATCGATTACATTTAGAAAAAGTTATAAAGTTGGTTTTATAAAAGAAGAATGGAAGTGCAAGGCAACTTTCAAGACATCACATGTTGGGCGGAAGTGGAGGTGACTGACAAGATTTAAGTGGCCTTGAAATTGAAAGTAAGTAATTGAAATTGTATTTTGATGATAGAGAAATATACTGTTACTGCTTTTTTATTGTAGATTATATATAGCTGGTTTACTATTATTTGTGATTTATTGCAATTTTTTTTATTTCCTTGAAATTTCCACGTAAAATATGTGCTTTGTTGCTTCTGTTCCATTGCTTCTGCTAATAGCTATGTGATCATTTGTGATTTGATGTTGTATGCTTGATTCCAGCTATTTTTTAGTTTCCTCAAGATCATCCCCTATGTATGTTAATTGCTCTGTATGGCTGATTCTGCTTATATACTAGATGTTTTACTATCATAATTGATTCTACTCCCAGGTTAGATGTAATATTTGTTTTATCTCAGTTTATTTGTAGCAGATTCTCCTGCTCATATGTTGGAAGCATCACTATAGAATCAGCTGTTGTTCCTGAGCAAGGTTCTGTCTTTTCCATCTAATACAGGAAATTTGACTTTGAAAGCTCATTCCTTATATGACAGGTCTTTCTCCTGCATTATCTCTGACCAAGCCAAGCATCAAAACTCTAACAATCCCCTTTATTGGCCCTTCTCTTCCATTTTAAAATAGAACCTTAATTCTGACTCCTAATTATTTATCACTTATTATTAGATTTTTGATTAGTTCAATATTAGACTGTGATTTGATGTTTATGCTTGATTATAGTGGTTTTATGGTTGCCTCAAGATTCATCCCCTATGTATGGTTGATTGCTTTGTATGCCTGATTCTACTCATATACTAGATGTTTCACTATAAGTTGTCATTTATTTATCATTTTATTTACAGGTAGACCCCATTGATGCAACAAGATTTGTTGTAAGAGAATGAGGAGTTAAATATATTGTAGACCTGAAGAGTAGGACTTGTCAATGCTTGGTATTTCAAACAGATGAGATATCATGCACCCATGCAATTGCAGTGATAAACAATAGGCATATGAACAAGTCTAGCTATTTTTCTTATTGGTTCTCAAGACAGTCTTGGCTACAAATGTACCAGGGAGATATCCTACCAGTTGGAAGCACAACATCATGGATTGTCCCAGATAGTATAAAGGATCTGATCACAAATCCCCCAAATAAAGAGGTTTTACTTTGGAGAAGACAAACATCTAGATATCCTTGTAGAACGGAATCTTCAAGAAATAATTACAAATGTTCAAGATGCTAAATAACCGGTCATAACAGATCAAATTGACACAACACTCCTATCCTTCATCCATATGCAAGAAGATACAAAAATAAAAATAAGAAAACATGATTAGTTTTACTTTTTATCTAAGAAGTTGGATCAAAATAGAAGTTATAATAGGATTCTTTAATCCCCTATTTTAGTTAGTAACAAGTACTTTTAACTTTCAATCATGAATGTCTTCTTATTTATTTGAAGTTTAAACTTGTGGTGAAGTATTTAACTCAATACCTTCTTATTGATTTTTTATAAAAATTACTTAGCATGTTAAACTTTTTTATATATTGATGTATAAAAATATATCATATTAATAGGATTCAGGGAAGGACCACACTCCCAAGAGATGTGATGTGAATAATTCCATGGGATACATTTAAAATTTGCCTTGAAAGCAAGATGCAGAACAAGTTATGCCCCATGGGCAAGAGTTGACGCTAGCTTATTCTGCAATGATTCGGCAGATGATCTACAATACTTGACCTAGAGGCAAGACTTAAGCCCCAAATATGATCTACAACACTTGCTCCAGAGGCAAGACTTAAGCCCCAAAGAAATAAGTTATGCCCTATGGGCAAGAGTTGACACTAGCTTAGTGTGTAATAACTTGGCAGATGATCTACAGCTCGTCCCTAGATGCAAAAATTAATACAACAAAAAAACAAGTTATGTCCCATGGCTAAGCGTTGATACTAGATTAGTGTGTAATGATTTGGTAGATAATTTATAAGTCTTGCCCAAGAGGCAAGATTTTTAGACCCCAAAGGAATAAGTTATGCCCCATGGGCAAGAGTTAACACTAGTATAGTCTATAATGATTTGACAGATGATCTATAACTCTTGCCCTAGAGGCATGACTTAGACATCAAAGATAGTTCAACTCACAACTTTTCAAAGAACATTTTTCCTCTACCATACAAAATATGTTTATAGGAATATTACAATCTTACAACCATATGAGAATCAATCTTCTAGATCAAAAACTAAAATACTATAAGCCAAGAACAAAAGCAATAAATATTAAAAATTACAAAAAGAAAAACACGAGGGAGCATTCAATTGCGAGTAGAAAAAAATATGATAGCAATCAATAAAATCAAGCATCTAACCAAATAAATAAAAGTAGAGAACCAACTACTGAGGAGGAGTAGATGACCCTTAGATTAAAAGGTCCAAACTGTTTCTTATTTTATGTCATTTAATCAAGGACAAATGTGATTGAAAAGTTCACAATGATCAAAATACTCATGTAGCAGTCGCATATAATTAATGATAGGACAGCTCCTATAGGAACAAGTTATACCTCATGGGCATGAATTGGCCCTGCCACATTGTTTACTAATTTAGGAGATATTAAATAACTCTTGCCTGGGGGTAAGACTTTCCACAAGAAAAGGAAAAAAATATTCTTCAATAATAAAACATAAATATACAAAGATACCAACAAATGAATCAATAGCG
Organism: Capsicum annuum; assembly: GCF_002878395.1. NCBI lineage: Eukaryota > Viridiplantae > Streptophyta > Magnoliopsida > Solanales > Solanaceae > Capsicum > Capsicum annuum. The sequence continues at coordinate 92,976 of NW_025893638.1, read as the reverse complement.
ATTCTACATTCTATACTTTATGTTATCACATCAAATATAGCCGATTCAATTTGAAAAGACTGTTTAAACTTTACATAATCTCATAAAAATAGCTAAAACTGCTTCATGTGCAGTGATTATTAATAACTACAAAACTAAACTACTACTCCTGGTACGTCCTCTTCCTCTTTTCCTTTCCAAATAATCTACCAACTTTTTTTGTAGTATTGTTATTTATACCAGCTTCTAGTTTTCTCTTTCCATAATCCCACAACAAATCTCCATACCTCATGCGAACATAACCAATGTCAATCTATTTAGGAATATCTCTACCATGAATGACATATTCAGCAAACGCACAAATAAATGCTCCACAATCACTATGATACAAAAAAATATATATTACATGAATATATGAAAAACAATAAAAAAAAAAGTGAAATGAACATTTAAAAAATAAATGCAATAAGATACCATTGAGTTTTTTGTGGCAACTCATCGATCATTTTTATCGGCAAAGTGTCATTTTCAGATTTATCAATGCCCTTCTCAAGATAGAAATTGACCTTTTTCAGAAAATACGGTATTAATGTTTGGTAAGGTAACATCACTTTTTGAACAACTTTATCACTGCACCTGGTACGATTGGAGTCGTATACATATATGCACCAATCAGTAAAGTCAAAAACTCCTAAAATCCAGTATCTAAGTTCAAATTTTTCTCGTGGAACGTAAACTGGAAATGAAAAGTTTGTGAAATCTTAAATAAAATTGAACAACAACTTATAAGCCCACAAGTTAAGTGTTCCAACTAGATCAAGAGAAAAAGTCTTTGATATTGGAGTCATTGCATATTTTGCAGTTTTTTCTGTCAACTCAAGTGCTCCAGTAATTATTGTTGTTTCATCATATGTCAAATCCCCTTCTTTTCGAGCCTGTCATAGCAATAAGAAGCAAACAAGTTGAGCCATACAGTAAAAGAAACATAATGAATTGAAAACGAGGTTCAACTAGCTATAGCACCTAATCTTAGTGAGATAAACTTGGTCGTGTAAGCGGATTGTGTTCATGCATATATACAAAAATATTGCATATCCATAAATATATTTACACTTGCTTAGATTAGCATTAAAAATTGGAAAATACTAAACAGATTACCTCATTGCCATGGAAATCCACAAACATTTTTAGCTCAGCTCTCCACAAAAGGGCAGCGTGCCTCTTACCCAACATCCAATCCAAGACCTATAAAAAAAATCAAGGATGAAGTTAAGATCTCTTTTCTTTATCAAGCCAACTACAAGATCCTTAACAACAAAAAGTAGCACTGAGAAATTCTCTCAAATTGCTGCATGAGGTTTTGGCCTTTTTTCCTAATTCTAAAGATGAATATCTGTGTATCTTTACAAAGAAACTGATGGATATTTTACATATCAAGTTATTAGCATGAGAAGGTTCTCATTTATAGTAGTAACAAAAAATAAATAGAGATAGGAAAATGAAGTAACTGTGATATTATTGCTAATTTTCTCCTTTCGTTCAGATTTACTTGTCAGTATTTTCCTAATTTGATTTTCATTTTTACTCGTCATTTTTGACAAATCAAGAAAAAGCAAAACAAAAAATTCTATGTTTTACCCTTAGCATTAATTACTTATCCTCCAAATAATTTCCAATACCTATTACTAAACATCAATTGATAGCAGTAATATTGTAAAATCATTATACCAATCGTTGTTTTCATAATAGGTGTGCCATATCAAAATGTGAAAAGTAAATTCAAACGGAGGGAGAACATAACCAAGGAACTCTTCCATCCAACTTTATGTTGCATTCTTTCCATTTCTTTCTAAGCTACAAAAAAGGAACAAAGCATACAAATTAACCACCATAGCGCATATGAGTACAGATCTATCTTATGAGATGTTGATGGGTTCATGTAGTTTTATTTCTTAAACCCTGTCATCTAACTCGGATTGCGAGTATAAGGTGGCAACCAAACACACAGCTGGTGAAGCATCTCTATCTCTATCTCTCTCTGGTAGCAAAACATGGAAACTTAAAAACTCTACATGAGTAAATTATAGAATGTGATTGTTGTGTTTTATACCTTACTAATTGGATAAGCAATGGAGAAGAACAACCAAAGAAGAAGCTGAACAAGGGGTGCTACCGTGGCTCCAACTGTCAATGCATAACGAGTACAGTTTGCTTGAGGAATTATCTGCAAATGTAAAAACGACGAACCTATTTAGAGGACAAGAGCCTAGCAAATTCCATAGCTAACAAGATGAAAGGTTAAGTTGATGAATCGAATAAACCACCTCTCAGAACATGAGAATCAGTGTAACAGATACTAGTATTGCTTCCCATGATGGTACGTGCTTGTCCAAGAATATAGAAAGAGACTACAACGAAAAAGGAGAAAAGTAATAAATAAGCCGGCAGGGGTAATAAAAGGATAAATATTGCCAAATAAGTATTGGTGCACAAACCTCCATTGCTAAGGAGTTGTCGATCAAGAGTGTGCAAAGAAAAAAATGTTGGTTTTTTACCACCGAAAGTATTTTAGCTGTAAAAGAAAGGAAGATTACTTTAAAAGGCCGATCAAAGCAGACATAGGTACAACTCAAACTATGCCACAACACTACTTATCTTCTAACTTATCCCACTATAAGCTCTATTCTAATATGGATGGTTATTGATACAATTGTAGACTCATGATACGTAAAGTGGCTTAACTTTTGTAATTGTGCATTCCAGGTATGACAAGAATCATGTACCTTTTCCTCTTACTCTTTCAACTATTCAAATAACTTAAGAATCATGTACCTTTTCCTCTTACTCTTTCAACTATTCAAATAACTTTGTTTGGGTATATAATCGATGCATCATTCCTTTACTGTAAGTTTAATTCCACTATTTACTTTGTGATAAACCATATCAAAATATTTCTAGAAAGTTTATTCAGTTTCAAAGGAAAAACTCACTCTTTTTACTTACTCGTGATTTATAGACACCTTGCCTAAGTCAACATTCAACCTTTTCCAGAATTCCTTTGATATTTTAGGGTAGCCAATTCTATACATATATTTACCTAACTGAATGATTTAAAAGAAAAAGTCTGACTAGAGCATAGAATAAGCAAGAGGAAATAAAACTCCAAGAATTGAACATATAAAAAATTTTATAGCTTTACACCAAAGTTACAAAGTAGCAGCTAGATATTTAGCCCATCAACTACTGAAACAACATCATTCAAAGGGGTGGAGGCCGAATTTTCATTATCTTCAGTATATACATAACAAAGAGAATTTTTGACCTTGTATAATGCATACAATATGAATTTTTAACAAAGGGGGTCCAGCTGACCCCTTCTACCTGCACAAGGTAGGGGTACATACACTCAACCCTCCCCAAATTCCACTTATGGCTTGTGGAATTACACTTGGTATGTTGTTGTTGGTCCGAATGACCACCTTTCATCCCTCTAACTATACATTTGGCTCTACTAGTGAATAGAAAAGTTAGAACTTTACACCAAAGTTACAAAGGTAGTGGGTAGATATTAGCCAATCCAAACTACTGACCAGTATTAGTGGAAGTTGGATTTTCATCAAGGGTGTTCATCATCTATAATATACACATAAAAATAGTTTTTGACCTTATAATATGACATGAATTTTTGTCAATGTACAACCTCTACTTAACTCTGTCCCCTAGCTCTACTAATGAACTAAATGGCAAGAATAAAGGATACGACATCAAAATTCCATGAAAAACAACCAAACAAACAATAAAAACCCAAACCAGCAAACTTTAGCACTTCCTAATAAACCCAAACAAAACTACTGATCAACATTAGCAGAAGCTGGATTTTCACCAAGACGTTCATCGTCTACAACATACATATAAAAATAATTTTTTTAAGCTTGTATCCCAAGAACCAGAATAAATATAACCATTACAAACAGCCAAACAAGAAATACTTTTAGCATGTTTGACCTACTAGAAGAAAGGGAGGAACAAAACAAAGGACAAGTCAAAAGCACATTACAAATATAGATTAGGATAGCAAGTGATAATACCGTGTCATTCAAAGGACAACCAAAAGTTGCAAGTGAATAAAACCACTCCTTTAAATCCACAGCACAAGAGCCAAACATTAAATATTCGGGCAGCACATCTTTGAGAAATGAGAGATCTGTGGGTCGAAACTTTCTTTCCTACATGTGCAATTGATGAATCCCAACTTTTTTCTTCCAAGTATGTCAATTCTCATCGATTCAATCCACACAATAGTTTTTAGATCTCGCTAATTGAATAAAAATCAACATAACTCCAGACATATCTGATGCATTCAGATACAATTAATGAATATGACTCAATTTCTTGGGCAATTCATTATCTATCACCACCACCACTGTGACTCCTACTAGCTTTATTAATTTTTCTCCTCGATTCTCTTAACTTAGACCATATCAATATTCAATAGCTCTTATACCATGATGTAAAAGAGGATCAAGAGAAAGAGGAGAAATGGCGATAATCTCCAAGGTGAACCAAGTCGTGATCCAATGGTTGATGATCAATATCATGAGTCTATTTGACTGAAATCGGATGAAGATAAAGAGTAGAAAGAGAAAGAGTACTTGAGAAATGAGGAAAAAGATGAACAATTAGAATTAATATCTAAAGATGAACAATGAGAATTAATATCTGAGAAAAATTTGGGAAAAAAAGAGAAATAAGAAAAACTCTAAACAAAGGTTAAAGATAAATAAATTTAAAAAAAATAAAGAAATAGATAATGGTTGAGAAAAAAAAGAAAAAAATAAAGGTTGAGACAAATAAATTAAAATATGAAAATAAAGTTATAGAAAAAAGTAAAAACTAAAAATAATAAAAAATAGAATAATAAATTTAAAGGAAAAAAAAGTGAAAAAAAAAAAGTAGAATAATAAAAGTAAAGGAAAAATAAAAAAGTAAAAATAATAAAAAATAAAATTTAAGAGATAAATGAGTATGAAAAGTTTAAAAATATATTTGAGGTTTAGAGGGGCAAAATGGTACTTTTAGTATATTAAAAAGTAAGAAAGGTTATTCTTCAAAGACATTCTTATTTAGTGTCAAATATCTAAAGTCACCCATATTTAGGTCTATGGCTTGCAATTTCCTGAAAACTAAAGATTATAAAAAAAAAAAAGACCCCAAAAAAATCGAAAAAGTAGAAAAACCCAAAGAAGTGACAAAAACCTAAACCAAAAAAACTAATTTTATGTTGGTTTGATTTGGTTTATAGTTTAAATAAACCGACATGATTGGTTTGATTTTTTTTTAATAAAACCGAACCAACCCGAATATGTACACCCCTACTTCTAATTATGTCCCTAAAATTAAGAACTTTTTCCCCATATTTTTCTTCTATATTTAGGCCTCATTTGTTCGCACTTAATGGAGGTCTCAATCTGAATGGTTCAGACTTCAAACTATTAAGTGCATTTGTTTTTTATTAAGGTTTTAACTCTTAATAGGTCTGAATAGGTCTTAATCGTTCAGATCTAGAACCAAGTCTTAATAGGTCTGAAGGGATACTCTGGTGTTGGATAATATTCATTATTCTATTCATAATCAGCAGTTACCACCACTAACCACCTCTTCCACCATCACCATTGCCAATCACCACCCACCGTCACCAATCACCTCCACCAATACTGCTACCAACCACAGTTGTCAATCGCTACCATACCTACACCTCTTTTATTTTAATTATATTCACCCCCACTACTGCCGTCAACAACACCACAATCAGCAACTACTAACGGCCAATCCCTACTACCAACCAACTCATCTATCACAACTAGCACCACCACTAACTACCACTAATACATCACAACCTCTACACATTCTTTAGCCGCCACCACCATTGTCACTAGTAATGCCACCTCTACCACTACTTCAACTAGTACCATCGCTATAATTTATCTTAACTAACAACCACTCCACCATCACAACAAATAACATCTCCAACTAGCATCAACACATCGTCAATTATCTTGCATTCATGTTTCGACCAACACAATCAACACCTTAAACTACTAACACCAAGTAACGTCACATCACAACAACCACCAACACCATTAATCGCCACCAAAATAACAGTCACTACAATACCAACCATCACAATTATCACCACCAACAATATTAATCACTAACATCAATCATTATCACCGCAACCACAATTACAAGCCATCTCTACTATCATTAACAAACATAAATATTTTTTTCAATCAAATACTAATAATTTTATTGTATTAAATTATATACTTTTTTAATATATAATTAATTTTTTATTTGAATTTTATTTTTTATTTTATTATGTATACAAATAAAAAAAATTTTACACATTCAGATGTTGAAAAACAAATAGTCTTAATCATTCAATTTTCAGATCTAGAGACAACATCTTAATCATTCAAATATGCATTTAGATTCAGACGTCTGAATCTTTAAAAAAATGGAGCCTTAGAGTCCTTTCTGTTTTAGTATTACTAACCCACGTTAGGTTAGGCTTAATAATGAAACAAGAATTGGATTACAATTTACACTAACAAAATTTGATTAACAAGAAGAGTCCAAACTATAGGTCATAAATTTTGATTTCTTCTCTTTATTATTTTAAGTAAAATATTTTAACACTTTCGATTCCTTCTAAGTGTAGGACTTTTAATTTTCCTTCTAGATTTAGTATTATTTAGGTTTTTTTGTTTAGGAGTCTGTACTAATATATTTAGAATTCCTTTTGTTTATATAATTTAGGTATTTGGCATCAATTTATGATATTTCTGTAGAGGAGCTTTGTTGAAAGAGATAGAAACATTGGTCTAGAGACATCCAAGCAAGTTGTGTGAGTTTTTTCAATCTTCTAATTTTCAAATCTTTGACTTGGAAAAATTGTAACTATAAAAATATACATCTTCTATTAATAGATTTAAAGATTATATATGAACTATCAAAAATTAAAATTGACAGAATTTCTGATTTTAAGAAAATTAAATAAATAGACATGTTGTCATTTAATGAAGTAGCCATAAAATTAAAGATATAGCTTTCTTTCTTTTATTATTTCTTTGATTAACTTTGACTTAATTTTGATTATATTATATAACTATATTTTGACATATTATTCGCTAATTTACTTTATCTCTATTTGCATTTTTATTGTTAAAGTTTCTGATTATCTTGAGATGTTGAGTTTAGATTTTTAGGGGTATTTGATCTTTTGGTGTGTTAAAAGTATTAGTTTAGAATTATCTTTAGATTTATCATTAGGCTTTGATCATATCTCATGCTCTGTTATCCGTATTGCATGTGGTATATAAAGATTTTGTCCATGGGCTAGCTAAAATATAATTTGTGGTGCTCCATGTAGAGTTAATCTTTTCTTAAAGAATTTTGTGTAACAATGAATAAATAAAAAAATAAATAAATAAATAAAAGTATGTTTCAAATAAGATGAAGTTGCATATCCGCTTCAAATGAAAAACCAAGTATCTGTAATATTTGGTTTAATGATATTTTGAATTAGTGGTACTTTAATACCATTAATTCTCTTCTTGCAACAGTTTTTTGCATCCCTATATAAATCATGTCTTTGGTGAATATAAGACACAAAAAAAAAAGAAATATCATAACAAGGAAAGAAAACATATTCCTCCTTTTCTCTTCTTCTTGAATTAATTTGGATAATTAGTTTGGACAACCTTCAAACTTTCAGCCATGAGTGCATGTGTTTGGAAGTAGTTGTGGAACTGTAATACCCCATACTTTTTCCTAGCTAATTTCACCTCAAGAATGTCTAGTATTAGCTTCTAAATTGAATGATGGTTATTCTTTGATGAATTTTCAATATTTTCACTTTTTGTCACGTGGGAAATTTAATAAGATTTCCATCGATATAAGATTTATCCAAATCTGATAATCGGGTCAAAAGTTACGACTATTTCAAGATCCCATCATAAAACAGCGCCATATTAGTCAGTGATGCGCCGCAACACAAGAGGAAATGGCATTTGGAAAATTCCAGTAGGGGTCCGTGATTATGGCACGTTGCGCCAGGGCCCAAATTCAAAATTGTCCATTTTCCAGTGTCTCAGCGCGATTTTCCCTACGTCACGTCAAAGTTCCAAGTCACAAAGAAAGTGGCAACGCGATGGCCCCACGTCACGTCATCCCTTAATTTCCCAATTGTCAAAATCCAGTGACACGGTGCGATAGTGCCGCGTCACGCTAAAGTCCAAGTTTAGGAAATTTTTACAATTTTAAATAATGCGTCCAGGGTTAAAAGGGTCAACTTTCCACTCCTATTTTAGCCCTTTAACACGTGATTCAGCCACTTTTCACCCAAAATATACTAGTTTCTCTCAAGTTTCTATCAAGAATAAGCTAGGGTTTCTATTGGGGATTTGAATTCAATAAGGTTTCACCGTCAATCCTCGCGAAATAACAAAGTAAGGTACGCATAGTGTTCATTCAAGGACTCCTTTCGTCCATGAAGCCCAAGAATCCCTTTTTTAAATTCAAGTTTATGGATTTTCTTATGAATTTCATGATTGGGTTGCTCTTGTTCATGTGGATAATGAGAAATTAAATTCTACTACATGTTGGATGATAAATTCTATGTGGGTTAAATTATTATTGATATAGATTCATGCAAACCTATGACTAAACCCTTGAATGATGAAATTAGAATTGAACCATGATGTTTAATTATTGTACAATGATGTTTACATGTACCATGCCTACAATATATTTGATTAAATGCCTAGATGAAGGAAAAGTTCCTAACTAGCATGATACCATGAAATCCTCATGTATGTACAAGTTATGCCTATCACATATTTTAATGAAATGCTTCTATAAATGTATTATGGATTATGATGTTAGTTATATGTTCAAGTAAGTTATGCTTGATTAGTTTCCTTCCATCGAGTCCTGGGGGTACTCGTACTCAAAACATTAACTGTGTGCCTAGAGACATATCATGTTTTCACAATACTCTAAGTCAAGCTATGATCCTTAGACTTCTGACAGTATTAAGACTCAGGAAATCTCCATGAACTCAGTCAGTTGTCAGATATCAGTAGTATTCCGTCAGTCAATGGAATTCAGTAACTCAGCCCATATTTAGTTCAATAAATCATATTCAGAGTCTATTCAGATGGGAGTAGGAATTAGCACCGAGTGAACCCAAGGATGGGAACACCCACTATCAGATAAGGGTATGGTTATTAGAAGACATCCTTGCATTCCAAAACTATACAGCCAGCATAGGTTGAGACATCAACACTATCCTATGAGGGTTGATGAGGTGGATAAGCACTGTCATATAAGGGCCCCACCATTCTCGTATAGGGGACACTATCCGATAAGGGTCACCCACAGCTTGTCCTTATCGGTGGCGTGGTATGGACACCCTTCTAATTGAGGTTACAGATTGGACCCCAACTCAGCTATAATGGCGTATTAGGGGCATGTCGGTTAGATAACTACTTCCCACAGTTTTATGTTATAGAATTAGGACTGTTAAGAATTGTCAATCAGTCTCAGTAATTGAACTTAGATAGTTCTTCAGATTTTGAGACTGTTAGATACAGTCAACTGAGATATAGTACGGAACTCAGATAGTTCCATCAGATTTAAGATTATTAGATATAGTCACTCATGTTATCAGTTATATTCAGATTCATTAATTATGTTATTACAGTATTAGTGTCAGTTATTATGTCTCATGCATGTATTCTTATGCTCATGATAGTTAGCCAGTTATTATTATTGTTCATGCATATAAACCCATGCATTTATTCTAACTCACATGAATACCAATATATTCAAAGTACTGATGCATTTGTGCTATGGTGTCTTATACCATAGGTTCAGAGACATGAGCTCCAGAGCAATAGTAGATTCTAGATATCTACAGATAGAGTTAGAAGTAAGTCCTCATATTTTGAAGACAAGACTATTTCCCTATTATTTCATTTATCAGTTTATTAGCTGGAGTTAGTTGGGGACATATCCCACCAACTCCTTACTCAAATAGCTCAGTAAGTTAGAGGCTTTCTAGACTATCATGTTTTAGACTTCAGTATGTTCAGTTTTGTTTTGGGTATTCTATTACCCTATACAGATTTTATATCATTCAGATCATGTTTAGTATTGAACCTTATTGTCTTTCAGTTCATATTTCTGCATTATAAAGTATTTTATGTAATATACAGGTACAGATATCAATCATGGGTTAACTTATGGTCCTTCGGGGTAATGAGCATCGTGTAGCATTTTGGGTACCAAATTTTGGGCGTAACAAACTTGGTATCAGAGTCTAAGGTTCAATAGAGTCCTAGAAAGTCTGAAAGCCGTATCTAGTAGAGTCCTATACATGGGTGTGTTGCACGCCATATTTATGTGCAAGAGGCTACAAGATGTTTTAGGAATAGTTTCCCTTCTTTCGGTATTCATGTCATGCCAGTGAGCGTAATTCCAATTCAATCTCTTAGTCTAATCTATTTCCCTCTTTCTTCTACAGAACATGATTCCTAAAAGAAGAAACAGAAATCAGTCAGCCCTTTAGCCCGAAGATCCTTTGGGCGATCATATTTCTCATGCAGAGTTTAGGTATATATTCACTACTCTTGCTCAGTCAGTTGCCACTCAAAATAAATGGCCAACAGTCATTCTGGCCAACCCAGTGGCCAATTTAGCCGTAGTTAGGATTACGGACTTCACCCGAATGAATCCTCCATCCTTCCTTGGGTCTAAGGTAGATGAGGACCCTCAAGAATTCATTATCAGGTTTAAAAGGTGAAAAACATCATAGGGGTAACTACTGTTAAGAGTGCTGAGCTAGTTGTATATCAGTTGCAGGATGTGGCTCATACTTAGTTCAAACAGTAGAAGTCAGAGAGGTCAGATGATGTAGGTCCTATAGAGTAGGAGGAGTTTGTCACTGCATTCGTAGACAAATTCTTTCACCAGGATCTTAGAGAGGCTAAGGTGCTAGATTCATCAACCTCAGGCAGGACAATATGACAGTGAAAGAGCATTCTCTTAAGTTTACTCAATTATCCAGATATGCCCCTCATGTGGTTGCAAACAACAGAGCCAAGATGAGTAAGTTCACTTCAGGGGTAAATAATAGTATGGTAAATGAGTGCCCATGCTCAATAGATAGAGGAGTAGAAGATTAAGAAGAGAGAGAAGTAGAATAAGTGAGAGAAGACAGGTAGTTTTTACTTCGCTCAGCCTAAATCAAAAGGAGGGAACCATTCTTAGTTTCATCCTAAGTCATTAATTCCAGCCCCTTCTTCATCCAGTGCTCCAGTTCTAAAGTTCAGGGAGGGTAACAGAGATAGAGTACCAGGCTCGAGGTCTCAGGGCAGTGTTTGCAATGCCTGAACTAATCCCCTTTGTTAGACTTGTGGTAAGAACCACAAGGGTGCTTGCAGAGCTTGTAACGATATCTATTTTGGTTATAGAAAGCCATGCCACAGAGTCAGAGACTACCCTCAGGCAAGTTATCAGAGTCATCTCCGCTTCTCCGCTCAGTCCGGTCGCTTGAATCAGCAGGGTGCCACCACCAATGCTACTAGTGGGCAACGCCCAAATAGTCTCTATGCTCTTCAGTCTTGATAGGATCAAGAAAATTCTCCTAATTTAGTTACTGGTACGTTACAAATCTTTCATGTGAATGTTTACGCTTTCCTAGATCCAAGAGCTTCTTTGTCTTTTTATACTCCTTATATAGCAGGCGATTTCAGAATCAGTCCTAAAATCCTAGTAGAGCCCTTTTCAGTCTCTACCCTAGTGGGTAAAACCATCATAGCTCAGTGGGTATATAGGAATTACCCAGTTAAGATATTTTAAAAAGTCACTTCAGCAGACTTAGTTGAATTAGAGATAACTAATTTTGATGTCATTCTCAGCATGGATTGGCTTCATTCCTACTATGCCATAGTCGACTGCATAAACAGAATAGTCTAGTTTTAGTTTCCAAATGAACCCGTCCTTGAGTGGAAGGGTAGTACTTCAGCATTCAGAGGTCAGCTTATTTCTTACCTTCAGACATGGAAAATGATATCTAAAAGATGTGTTTATTATCTTGTTAGAGTTAAGGACACTAGTTCTGAAACTCCCAACCTTGAATGAGTTCCAGTTGTAGGTGAATATTTAGATGTCTTTCCCAAAGATCTTCTAAGAATTCCTCCCAAAAGGGAAATAGACTTCGGCATTGATTTCTTCCAAATACTCAGCCTATATCTATTCCGTCATATAGAATGGCACCAGTAGAACTCAAAGAACTGAAAGAACAATTGACGTATCTCTTAGATAAGGGATTTATGAGGCCCAATGTTTCCCTGTGGAGCGCTCCAGTATTATTTGTGCGCAAGAAAGATGATTCTCTTAGGATGTGTGTAGACTACCATCACTCAATAAGGTCACGGTTAATAACAAGTATCCTCTTTTCAGAATTGATGACTTGTTTGACCAACTTCAGGGTGCTAGCTATTTCTCCAAAATATACCTCAGATCTGGCTATTATCAACTTAGAGTCATAGAATGTGACATTCTGAAAATAGCATTTCATAATCAGTATGGTCAGTTTGAATTCCTAGTCATGTTATTTGGTCTTACCAATGCCCCAGAATCTTTCATGGACTTGATGAACTGCATGTTCAAATAGTACTTGGACATGTTCATCATAGTCTTCATAGATGATATTCTAGTTTATTCCCGCAGTGAGCGAGATCATGCAGACCATCTCAGAATAGTACTTCAGACTCTCAAAGATCATCAGCTATTTGCCAAATTCAGTAAGTGCAAGTTTTGGCAAAGGTCAGTAGCATTCCTTGGTCACATCATTTTTGGTGATGGCATTAAAGTAGATCCTCAAAAGACCAAAAATAGTAAAAAACTGGCCTCGCCCTATCTCTCCATTAGATATTAGGATTTTCTTGGGTTTGGCTGGCTATTATAGATGGTTTGTTAAGGGATTTTCTTTTATTGCATCCCCTATGTCCAGATTGACTCAGAAGAAAGTCAAGTTTTAGTGGTCAAATCCTTACGAGAAGAGTTTTCAGGAGTTGAAGATTTGACTCACCTTAGCTCCAGTTCTAGCTCTTCCAGATGGTTTTGATTGGTTCGTAGTGTACTGTGATGCATCCAGAGTAGTTTTGGGCTATGTCGTCATGCAGCATGGCAAGGTCATAGCCTAATCCTCCAATCAGCTTAAACCCCATGAGTAGAATTCCTACTCATGTCTTAAGTTAGCTGTCATAGTCTTTGCCTTGAAGATTTGGAGGCATTATCTCTACGTAGTTCATGTAGATGTCTTCACAGATCATAAGAGTCTTTAGTATGTCTTTTCTCATAAAGATCTCAATCGTCATCAGAGAAGGTAGTTAGAGCTCTTGAAAGATTATGACATGAGTGTCCTATATCATCTTGGCAAGGCCAATGTATTGGTTGATGCTCTCAGTAGACTGTCTATGGGTAGTATTGCTCATATGGATGATAATAAGAAGAAGTTAGCTCAGGAAGTACATCATCTTGGCAAACTAGGCATTTGCTTAGTCGATACAGATAAGGGTGATATATGGGTTTTGAGTAGTTCAAAATCATCTTTAGTTTTCGAGGTGAAAGAAAAACAAGATAGAGATCCCAACCTTGTCATGTTGAAAGAGTCAGTTTAGGATCAGAAAGTAGAGGTTTTCTCCCAAGGGGAAGATAGTCTTTTGCGTTTTTAGGGTCATCTCTGTGTTCCAGGTGTAGATGACTTAAGGCAGCAAATTCTTATAGAAGCGCATGGTGCGTGCCATTCTATTCATCTAGGGGCCATAAAGATGTACCGCGACTTGCGGGAAATCTATTGGTGGAGTGGGATAAAGAGAGAAATTGGATAGCTTGTGGCTAAGTGCTCTACATGTGAGCAGGTTAAGATAGAGCATCAAAATCCTAGTGGATCTATATAGGAGTTCAGTATTCCTACTTGGAAGTGGGAAGTTGTGAACAAGGACTTCGTGATGGGTTTGCCTCAAACTCGTCATCAGCATGATTTAGTCTAGGTCATTATAGATAGAATGACCAAATTATCTTATTTCCTTCCAGTTCATACCTCTTATTCAGCCGAGGATTACACCAAACTCTACATCAAGGAGTTAGTCAGATTGCACGGTATTCTGTTATCCATTATCGCAGACAGAGGTACCCGGTTCACCTTTCATTTCTGGAAAGCATTCCAAAAAGGTCTTGGTACCCAAGTTCATCTTAGTACAGCCTTTCATCCTCAGATAGATGGTCAAGCAGAAAGGACAATTCAGATGTTAGAAGATATGCTAAGGGCGTATGCAATCAATTTTAAGGAAAGTTGGGATGACCACTTACCTTTGATTGAGTTTTCATATAATAACAGCTATCATTCCAGTATTCAGATGGCTTCATTTGAAGTTCTCTATGGTAGGAGATGTAGATCTCCAATTGGTTGGTTCGAAGTTAGTGAGGCTTCAGTTATAGGGCCTAACTTGGTATTCGATGCCATAGAAAAAGTCCAGTTGATTAGAGAAAGACTTTGGGCTGCTCAAAGCCAACAGAAGTCTTATATAGATGTTAGTAGAAAAGATCTCGAGTTTGAGATTGGTGACCATGTCTATCTAAAGATCTCTCCCATAAAGGGAGTGAAGAGATTCGGCAAGGAGGGAAAGTTTAGTCCCCTATATGTAGGTCCCTTCAAGATTCTCAGTCGCTTTGGCAAGGTAGCCTATGAGCTTGAATTGCCTTTAGATCTAACCTTAGTTCATCTATTCTTTCATGTCTCTTTGCTTAAGAAGTGCATAAGTGACCTATCAGTTGTAGTCCCTATTCAGATCATTGATGTTCATAATGTTCTCTCTTATGAATAGATCCCAGTTGAAATCTTAGACTATAAGACTCATAGATTGAGGAATAAAGAAGTCCATCTAGTTAAGGTTATTTGGAGAAATCAGTCCGTCGAGGGATCTACTTGGGAAGCAGAGGCAAACATGCGTACCAAGTATCCTCACCTCTTCTTCGCCAACTCAGATCAAGCTCAAGGTAATAGTTCTCCTTAAGATTACTCAGTTTTATGTTCAGTGTTCATCACAAACTTGGTATGCAGTTTTATGCTTATGTTCCCATTATTAACTTGGTATCAAGTACCATTTCATATTTATTCATGCACTCATGTATCAGTTTAGTTATGTAATTATGCATAAGACATGCATTCTTATTGTGAGAAACTTAGTTCTTCAGAACACTTAGTCATGCATCCCGGAATCAGTTACACATGCATCAAATATGCATGTTCAGTATTATATGTTCAGCTTATCAGTCATGTCATTCATGAGATCATGTTCCAGTTATTCATGTTCAGTATGTACGTCAGTTGTCTTTTCTCCCCTCTCAGTTGGTCTCATTCGAGGATGAATGTTCTCAAGGGGGAGAAATTGTATACCCCATACTTTTTCCTAGATAATTTCATCTCAAGAATGTCTAGTATTAGCTTCTAAATTGAATGATTGTTATTTCATTAGGAATTTTCATGATTTTCACATTTTGTCATGTGGGAAATTCAATAAGATTTCTATCGATATAAGATTCACCCAAATCTGACAACCGGGCCAGAACTTATGACTATTTCAAGTTTCCATCATAAAACAGCACCATATTAGTCAGTGGTGCGCTGCACCACAAGAGGAAATGGCATTCAGCAAATTCCAGTAGGGGTCCGGGATTAGGGCGCATTGCGCCAGGGCCCAAATTCAGAATTATTCATTTTCCAGTGTCTCAACGCCCGCGTAGCACAAAAGTTTCAGGTCACAAAGAAAGTGGCAACGCGATGGCCCCGCATCGTGCCATCCCTTAATTTCCTAATTATCAAAATCCAGTGACACGGTTCAATAGCGCTGCATCGTGTTAAAGGTACAGTTTAGAAAATTTTTATAATTTTAAGTGACGCGTTTAGGGTTAAAAGGGTCAACTTCCCACCCCTATTTAAGCCCTTTAACACATGATTCAGCCACTTTTCACCCAAAACATACTAATTTCTCTCAAGTTTATCTCAAGAACAAGCTAGGGTTTCTATTAAGGATTTGAATTCAAGAAGGTTTCACCGTCAATCCTTACAAAATCACGAACTAAGGTATGCATACTGTTCATTCATGGACTCCTTTTGTCTATGAAGCCCAAGAATTCCTTTTTTAATTTCAAGTTTATGGATTTTCTTATGAATTTCATGATTGGGCTGCTCTTGTTCATGTGGATAATGAGAAATTGGGTTAAATTATAATAGATATAGATTCATGCAAACCTATCTCTAAGCCCTTGAATAATGAAATTAGAATTGAACCATGATATTTAATTATTGTACAATGATGTTTACATGTACCATGCCTACAATATATTTGATTAAATGCCTAGATGAAGGAAAAGTGCCTAACTAGCATGATACCATGAAATCCTCATGTATGTACAAGTTATGCCTATCACATGTTTTAATGAAATGCTTCTATAAATGTATTATGGATTATGATGTTAGTTATATGTTCAAGTAAGTTATGCTTGATTAGTTTCCTTCCATCGAGTCCTGGGGGTACTCGTACTCAAAACATTAACTGTGTGCCTAGAGACATATCATGTTTTCACAATACTCTAAGTCAAGCTATGATCCTTAGACTTCTGACAGTATTAAGACTCAGGAAATCTCCATGAACTCAGTCAGTTGTCAGATATCAGTAGTATTCCATCAGTCAATAGCCCATGTTCAGTTCAGTAAATTATGTTCAGAGTCTATTCAGATGGGAGTAGGAATTAGCACCGAGTGAACCTAAGGATTGGAACAGACACTATCAGATGAGGGTGTGATTCTTAGAAGTCATCCTTCTATTCTGAAACTATGTAGCCAGCATAGGTTGAGATATCAATACTGTCCGATGAGGGTTGATGAGGTGGACAAGCACTGTCAGATAAGGGCCCCACCATTCTCGTATATGGGACACTATCAGATGAGGGTTGCCCGCAGCTTGTCCTTACTGGTGGCGCGGTATTGACACCCTTCCAATTGGGGTTATAGATTGGAACCCAACTCAGCCATAATGGCGTTTCAGGGGCATGTCGATTAGATAACTACTTCCCACAGTTTCATGTTACAAAATCAGGACTGTCAGATATAATTAATTAATCTCAATAACAGAACTCAGATAGTTCTTCAGAATTTGGAACTTCAGATATAATCCACTTAGATATAGTACGGAACTCAGATAGTTTCATCAAATTTAGGACTGTCAGATATAGTCACTCATATTATCAGTTATATTCATATTAAGTAATCATGTTACTATAGTACAAGTGTCAGTTGTTATGTTTCATGCATGTATTCTCACACTCATGATAGTTAGTCAATTATTATTATTGTTCTTGCATATGAACCCAATGTATTCAGCCTACCTTACATGCATACCAGTACATTCAAAGTACTGACGCATTTGCACTATGGTGTCTTATACCATAGGTTCAGAGACACAAGCTCCAGAGCAATAGTAGATTCCCGATATCCGAAGACAGAGTTAGAAGTGAGTCCTCATCTTTAGAGGACATGATTATTTCCCTATTATCTCATTAATCAATTTATTAGTTGGAGTTAGTTGGGGACATATCCCATCAACTCCTTACTCAGACAGCTCAGTCAGTTAGAGGCTTTCTAGACTATCATGTTTCATACTTTAGTATGTTTAGTTTTGTTTTGGGTATTCTATTACCCCACACAGATGTTATATCATTTAGATCTTATTCAGTATTGAACCTTATGTCCTTTCAGTTCATGTTTCCACGTTATAAAGTATTTTAAGAGTATATAGGTACAAATATCAGTCATGGGTTAGCTTGTGGTCCTTCGAGGTTATGAGCACTGTGTATCATTCCTAGTACTAGATTTGGGGCATTACAGTAAACTTGGGGAGCAACCCGCTACAAGGATTTGCACCGGAGTTGGCTGAAATTGCTTTTAAGGCAGTGACATACCATGACACGGTATTTGTGATTACTCTCTTACTATTATTAATTCCAGTTTCATATCAATATTATATTACTTTTTTCATCAATTGAAAGTGATTTTCTTACATATAATATTGATAAATGGTTGTTTCTTTGAATAAAACTTTTTCTGATTTGTCAAAACTTGAGTTATTGGATGAAAATAATTTTAAATATTGGTGACAAAAACTTCTAATTTTCTTAGAACAATTAGAAGTTTATTATGTTTTATTTTATGATGGTTCTAACATTACTATTGGTTCTAACACTGTTATGGTTGTTGATTAATCTGCTAAAAAGAAGTTTAAAAAGAATTGCAAAAATGCTAGAGGATATTTATTGAGTCATATGACTAACACTTCATTTGATTTATTGTTACTTACAAATCTACTAAAGAAATCTGGAATAGTTTGCAAAACTCAAAAGAGGGAGGACAAAATAATGTCCAAGTTCATCTTGTTGAGGGTGATGAATTGATCGTTGTAGTAGTTGTTGAGCAAACCTGGTGGCTAACAAGACTGGCTGGGTGTTGTACAGAGGTGCTTCAAGGCATTTTTGCGCCGATAAAGAGTTGTTCTATGACTTTGTTGAGTCTACTAATGTTAAATGCGTTTATACGGCTAACTTTACTACTGGTGGAGTTTTGGATAAAGGAAAATTTTCTCTCAAATAACTTCTGATAAAACATTAGTCTTGAACAATGTTCTATGTGTTCTTTCCCTCCATAGAAACTTAGTTTCTAGAGCAATTCTCAATAAAGTAGGCCTTAAACTTATTTTTAAAGCTGATAAATAATTATTTTTTGAGGAAAAGGATTTATTTAAAAGGGATACCTTAGTAAGGATTTATTTATATTGAATACTATTCAAAAAACTGTCAACAATACAAATATTTCTAATTCTGCTTATATTACTGAGTTTATTAATTTGTGGCATGATAGATTAAGTAATGTTAATATTGCTTCTATTAAAAGACTTAGAAAAATGGATTTAATTCTTGTAGTAAATTTTGATGATATTTCTAAATGTCTCGCGTGTGTAGAAGCAAAGCATGCCAAGAAACCTTTTGAATATGTTACTAATAGAAAGACTGAATTGCTTGAACTAGTGCGTTCAGACTTAACAGATTTTTAGAACATTATTTGCAAAGGTGGAAAGAAGTATTATATTACTTTTGTTGATGACTTTTCAAGGTACACTAAGGTATACCTCCTTAAATCTAAAGATGAGGCTGAAAGCATATTTTTAAAATTCAAAGGAAAAGTAGAAAATCAATTAGACAGCAAAATTAAGAGACTTAGATCTGATAGAGGCTGTGAATATAGCACTAAAACTCTAGAAGAATTTTTTGATAAAAATGATATCGTCCATGAGTTTAGTACTCCCTATAGTCCCCAGCAAAATGTTGTAGCCAAAAAAAAGAATAGAACTCTTAAGAAAATGATGAATTCTATGCTTTTAAACTCGGGTCTACCTGACTATATGTGGGGGGGAAGCTATCGTATCTACATGCTATATTCTTAATAGAGTCCCTCATAAGAAGTTAGACAATACTTCATATGAATTGTGGAAACGGTTTGCTCCTAACTTAAAATTCTTAAAAGTGTGGGGGTGTTTGACTAAGGTTGGTCTACCTAATTTTAAACGGGTAAATGTAGGC
This sequence comes from Capsicum annuum, assembly GCF_002878395.1. NCBI lineage: Eukaryota > Viridiplantae > Streptophyta > Magnoliopsida > Solanales > Solanaceae > Capsicum > Capsicum annuum. Next base: position 73,233 of record NW_025893638.1, on the reverse strand, counting down.
TCTAAGACTTTTGACACTATCTTTATTGTCTATGGTTAAAATAGTGTTGCATATAGATATGTCATTAAATGTTTATTCTATTTGTGATTCTAAATATGCAAAATTATTTTAGTATGCTTTCCTTTGAAAAACTTATATGCCTAGAGATGTGCAAAATAATACTTCTATATTTATGTTTGTTAACCTCATGTTATGCCTACATATGATGTTATTGCTAAGGAGCTTGAAAATGAACTTAGAAGAATTAATAGACATAGAACTAAGACTAGTTTTGATTCTCATTTTATCACCACCTTCTTAACTGGGGATTTTGATATCAATACTTTAAATGATGAATTTGTGTCTATCTACTTAATAGAAGAAATCCCTAAGACTTCTGATGAAGTAATGAGTTCAATAGATGTGATATTTTGTAAAGAAGCTATTAAAAGTGAATTAGACTCTATAGTTTCTAATTACACTTGGGACTTATATCATTTGCCTAAAGGTTGTAAACCCATAAGTAGCAAGTGATATTTAAGAAGAAATTAAAGTCTGGCAGCACAATTGATAAATATAAAGCTAGACTTGTGGTTAGAGGTTTTAATCAAAAGAAAGGTGTTGATTATTTTGATACTTATTCTCTTGTGACAAAAATAATGATCATTGGGACTCTTATTGCTCTAGCCGCTATTCATAATTTAGTGGTACACCAAATGAATGTCAAAACTACATTATTAAATAGTGATTTAGAGGAAGAGATCTATATGACTCAACCTGAGGATTTTGCGGTCCTATGACAAGAGGATAAAGTATGCAAATTGAAAAGTCCTTATATAGAATTAATCAGGCACCTAAGCAGTGGTATGAAAAATTTAATGTCACATTAATGGAAAATAAATTTATGTTAATTCATTTGTACCTATGTTTATTTTAAAATGATAGGATCAGATTGTGTGATTATATGTTTATATGTGGATGACATATCAATGTTTGGCCCTATTATGAATGTTGTAAATAAGACGAAGAAATTTTTATTTTCTAAATTAAAAATGAAAGACCTTGGAGAAACTGATGTAATTTTAGGGATTAAAATCAAAAGAACTGTAATACCATGAAAAATGCAAATCAATATTAGCGCCATATTTTAAGATTATGTATATTACATCATGATTCTTTGGCAGTTTCATGATAAAGTTTGATATTAATTAAAGTCTCAAATACGTCCTAGCTATTAGACGAATCAAAACATTCTTTACCGATTGAGTTCTTGGGAAGGATATTGGTATAGTCAACTTCAAATGAGCATATCTCTCATTATACTATGAATTTTTGAGCTCATTACCCACCAATAGATAGATAATTGAATTAGCTTTCCAACTATACCAATTTTTCCCAAATCCGATATTAGAGCAAAAAGTTATATCCATTTTAATCCAACATGTTAGCCTGGCAACTGAGTGACAACATATCTAATGGCTTATCATCCTTGGTCATCAACTGAGAATTTTAGCAACTGGGAAGTGGTTTTTTAGGGGTATTTTAGTCTTTTTCCTCACCCTAAACCATACCCCCATGACATAAAACACCATAAACACAAAATTCAGCCTCAATTCACCAAAATATACTCACTTTCTCTCAAACTCTCTCAAGAACAAGCCTTAGGGTTTTAATAGAAGATTCAAATTTGAAGAATTTCACCATAAATCTTCTTAAAGTCTAGCACTAAGGTATGTCATGTGTTGATTCATGGGTCCCTTTAACCCATGAAGCTCAAGAATCTCTTTTCAAAATACAAGATTTGTTTATTTATGAATGTTCAAGATTTAAATAGAATTGAAATTTATGTTCATGATGTTGTGGAGTTTTGATTAATATTTTAAATTACATATTCCAATGATTGACCCTATTATATGAAGATTTGCATAATAATCATGATAAACCCCCCCTTTAATTTACAAGTTGATTAATGTATCCATGATTATTAGATGTGTTAATGATTTTATAACCAAAGCATGCTCCCCATGTGTTTGACTAAATGCCTATGTGAAGGAAAAGTGCCATACTAGTATCATAATATGAAATCTTCATTCATGTACAAGTTTTTTTTATGTCAAGTGTTTGATGAAATGTCTTAGTCAATGAATTATGGATATATGTGTAGCCATTGTGGTTCTTTAGAACTTGTACTTCATGAAATCTCCAACTTATTGTATTATGCATTGTGATATACTTTTTCAGTTTCTTCCCATCAAGTCCTGGGGGTAATTGTACCCAAAAAATATAGTTGTGTGCCTAGAGTTAGTGTCATTTTTTCACGATATCCTCAGTTAAGACATGATCCATAGAAATCAGTCAGTCATGTGACTCAGGTAAGATCAGTAATACAGTAATCTCATTACTATTCAATTAGTCAACGGAACTCAGTTAATTCAGTCCAGTTCAGTTCAGTAATCCATGGTCAGTGTTTATTTAGATAAGAGTAGAAATTAGCACCGAGTAAACCCAAGGATGGGAACACATACTATCAGATGCGGGTGTGATTCTTAGAAGCAATACTTGCATTCTCGAACTATGTAGCCAACATAGGTTAAGACATCAACACTATCAGATGAGGGTTGATGAGGTGGATAAGCACTGTCAGATAAGGGCCCCACCATTCTTTTTTGGGGACACTGTCAGATGAGGGTCACCCACAGCATGTCCTTACCGATGGCATGATATCTATACCCTTCCAATTAGGGTCACAGATTGGACCTCAACTCAGCTATAATGTATTATTTAGGGCATGTCGATTAGATAACTACTTTCCACAGTTTCTGCTATAGATTAGGATTGTCATATATAGTCATTCAGTCTTAGTAATAGAACTCAGATAGTTCTACAAATCTTAGGACTGTCAGATACAGTCAACTCAGTTCAGTACGAAACTTAGCTAGTTCCACCAGTATCAGGACTATCAAATACAATCACTCATGCTATCAGTACTCAAACACAGTAATCATGTTATCGAACTCAGTTAATAGTTTATTAATTATACAAAACTATGTTATCAGTATTTAATTTTAGAACTGTCAGATACCGTCAATCAGAACTGTAAAAAATAGTCTTTTCTTTATTAGTAATATAACATCATTCTCTCAGTATTTAGTAGACTCAGTTATCAATATTAGTAAACTCAGATTTCAAGAAATCAATACTTAGAATCCCGTACCAGTGTTAGTATGGTCTCAGTTATAATTACTTATTCATACATGTATCTCACGTTCATGTTATTCAGCTAGTTAGTATTGTTCATGCATATGAACCCCATGCATTTAGCCTACCTTACATGCATACCAGTATATTCAAATGTACTAATGTATTTGCGCTATGGTGTTTTATACCATAGGTTTAGAAGCACGAGCTCCAGAGCATCAGTAGTATTCCAGTACTCAACAGTCAGAGTTAGCAGTGAGTCCTCATCCTTTGAGGACATGATCATTATTTTATCATTTTAGTACTTAGTTTATTTCAGTAGTTGGAGTTAGTTGGGGACATGTCCTATCAACTCCTTATTCAGACAGTTAGAGACTTTTCAGACTATCATGTTTTAAATAGTTTACTACAGTTGTTTTGGGTATTTCATACCCCACCCAAATGTTATGTTTTGATCAAATTTGAACCTTATGGCCTTTAATTCTTTATTTCCGCATTTGTATCCATATATTATGCAGTGTACAGGTACAGATATCATTCATGGGTTAGCTTGTGGTCCTTCAAGGTCATGGGCGCCGTGTAGCATTCTCGGTACCAGACTCGGGGAGTTACAAACTTAGTATCAGAGCCTAAGGTTCAATAGTGTCCTTGGAAGTCTGAAAGCTGCATCTAGTAGAGTCTTGCACATGGGTGTATAGTGCACCACACTTATATGCATGAGGCTATGAGATGTTTTAGGAATAGTTTTCCTTCTCTCATATCTCAGATCGTGTTATAGAAAGGTTCTTTAGAAAACTCATAAAGATTCCCATCATGTTTCACTCATGTCAACTCTACCTTACTTTTATGGTAATAGAAATAGTGAAGGTCAAAGTCCTACGGATAGGGCTTTCACAGACAGTCCCCACAGATAATTATGGAATTACCAACAGGCTCACAAGAATACCATCAGTTCCATTATGTTCCAAAGTTTTACAAATTTCATTCATGAGAACTCATCCATGAACCCGAATCTATATATGCCATCAGACCCCTTCTCAGAATCCTATGATAGCATATAACCTAGAGTTAGATGTATGAACCCAGAAGTTTTGCAGTAGTAGAGTTGGGATAATATCATCCATATTGAATAGATTATGTATTCTTGGGGATAGTTATACTAAAGTAAATCAGTAGGCTAGAATAGTGCTAGCAAGAATTTCAGTTTATTGATTTGATACCAAGTATAAAGGTGGGGATGTGAGTTAAGAGATGTGATATTAGTAGTCTATGAAGAAGAAAAAGTAGGTAGTGTGTTTAGTAAGGCAAGCATATGTCAAACAGAGTATAAGTATATAATGATGATTGCAGTTTAGTTCAGAGTTTAGTAAAGTATTCACAGACTTATGATGATGGCTTAAAGTTAAGGGGGAGATGATAGACCAAGTGACCAAGTCAAGCCCTAAGATTCCAGTAGTAGTGCCCGTATGTATAGAAAGGCAGTAAGGAGAAAAAGACTCCAGACCCATTCTTATCTCAGTGTAAAGTTTCATACCCCAGTCAACATGATGCCTATGCATGCTTCATATCTCAGTTCCATGAACCCAGCTTATATTCGCATGATTTTTATAGAATCATGTACGATTCTAGTTCCCAGCATAAGGAGTTCAATTTTATTCCCATCAGTAATACAAATCATGTCCCACGAATACAAAACACTCCACAACTCATGTTATACAGCTCATGACTCATGTACACATATCATGTACTCAGCTTTCATGACTCCTGCTACACCCCTACTGATCAGTTAAATTCAAAATATGTTATGCATATCCTCAGTTTAGACCTTTTAATGAATCCATGATATTTATATTCTATTCCATAAGCTTCAATCAAGTGTCAAAGTTCTGTTAGTGTCCATTTATGCTTCAAGTCCTCCAGATTCAACCCTTCAATGAGCTCTCTTTGTGAAAACTGTCTAGTAATAAGTAGTTGTATGGATGGGTAGTTGTATGGATGGGAGAGAGTGGATGTTACATATTAATATAAGAATTTTGCATGCTTATTGTACACAAGGGTGTAGTTATGAAGATAGGCTTGAATATCATGTTAGTGTGCAAGTAAATGGCTAACAAGAGGTAGTATTTAGAAGTTAGGAAAGTACAGAATATGAGTGTTCATTCAGATCCTTCACTTATGTTAGTCCTCATTACATAACTATCAAAATTCAATTGCCATCTTAGTTATAGTTTCAGTATTTAGTACTCAGTGATCAGTGTTCAGTCTCAGAATTAAGTACTTCAGTATCAGTCTAAACCTCAGTTATCAGTATTCAGTTATTAGGACCCAGTATTTAGTTCCATTATGTGTCCCAGTTACTACCTTAGTTATAATGTCAGCTTCATTTCAGTAATCACATTAGAAACTCAGTTCAGTTTTAGACTTGCTTGACCCTAGCGTACAATTGTCAGTTACTCAGTTATTAGTATTTCAGTACCTCAGTTTACAGAATATTTTCAAATCATGTCGTACACTTGGTCCCACATTCATAAATAATATAGGCCTCATGAATCCATTCTCAAGTTACCGCATGTTACTCAGTTAGTTCTTACCTCCTATGCATGATATTCTCTAGCCTCAGTCCAGTTATTCAGACTAAGTACAGTTCAGTCTTACATTCTTAGTATTCAACTATCAGTTATTCAGTTAATCAGATAAGTCAAAATATTTATGCACTCGTGCTCAACACCCATATGAATATTTTGAGTAGTCTCAATTGCAGTACAGGAGGCTTAGTCACCTTATCTTAAATCATGTTCATAGACCTCAACTCATCTTACCAAAATTTAGCCAAGTGATGATTTTCTTATTCGGCTATCTTAATCAGATCCTGCCAAGGTTTCCTTGCACCCTAAATCTACTAGAAATCTATATAAAGAGTTTTAAAGAAAGGCTCATGTCGATTATAAGTTTTTAGCATGAGTTAATCCGCAAAGCCAGTAAATCAGTTTTGCAGTCTCACGAACAAGTATGCATGGCTTAGGTTCTCATCCCTTTTATCCAGATGTACTATTTGAAGTCTCATGAATGTAACCATTCCCAGATGAACCAACTAAATAGAAGTAAGCTCAGCTTAGTCCATGTATTATGACTCAGTTTTGGATCTCACATAATCTATCATGATTCAGTTCGTAGTTGCTTTGTGCATCGCCCCAGCTTTTCTCAATATCTCAGCAAAGTCAGCATTCTTCAATAGATAGCATCCCAATAGGGAGATACACTATGAACCCCCAAACTTTCAAGACATAAACATCTCATTCTTTCTTCATGTAATGAATCCAGTTTGGAGTAAGGGGGTACTCATAAGTTGACCCTCAAGTTTTAATCTCAATCGTGAGCCATGTATTTAGGGGGGCGATTCAGTTCATGATATTCAGTTTAGAGTATTCAGTTCATGCATCACGTTTTAGACTCAGTTATTTCTCATGTTCCTATTCATATATATTCAGTAAAGGATCTCAATTTCGAAATTGGTGACTATGTGTATCTAGAGATCTCTCCCATAAAAGGAGTGAAAAAAGTTGGCAAAAAGGGAAAACTTAGTTCCTGATATGTCTATCCTTTCAAAATTGTCAGTCATTTCAGTAAAGTAGCTTATGACCTCAAATTGCCTTCAGATCTAGCCTTAGTTCGTCCAGTGTTCTATGTATCCTTGCTTGATAAGTGCATAGGTGACTCATCAGTTGTAGTCCCTATAGAGGGCAGAGATATTCAGAATAACTTCTCTTTCAAAGAGATTCCAGTAGAAATCCTAGACTATCAGATACGAAGACTGAGGAACAAAGAAGTCCCTCTAGTCAAAGTTCTTTGGCAGAACAAGTTCGTTGAGGGAACTACTTGGGAAGCTGCAGCAGATATGCGGGCCAAGTATCCTCACCTCTTTTTTGCTAACTCAGACCCAGATCAAGGTAATAGCTTTCTTTAAGTTTATTCAGTTCTGTGTCCAAATTTGAGTTACGAATTTGGCATCAGTTATCATGTTCAGTTTTGTTACCAACTTGGTATTCAGTTTCATGCTCAAAATTATGCTATAAACTGGTACGAAGTACCATTGCATCTTCAGTCATGTATTCATGTATCAGTTCAATCATATAATCATACATTAGATATGCATGAATTCAGCTTATCATTCATGCAACAGATACGCATTCTCATTATGAGAAATCCAGTTTATTAGAAATCTCAGTCATGCATTAATGAATCAGTTACCCATGCATCAGGTATGCATGTTCAGTATGATATGTTCAGCCTATCAGTCATGTTAGTCATGATATCATGTTTCTGTTATGCATGTCTATTATGTACTTTCGGTTATCATTTCTCTCAGTCTAATCAGTCTTATTTGAGGATGAATGTTCCCAAGGGGGAAATATTGTAATACCCCAAAAATGCAAATCAATATTAGCAAAATATTTCAAGCTTATGCATATTACATCACATTCTTTGATAGTTTCATGATCAATTTTGATGTCAATTAAGGTCTCAAATACATCCTAGCAATTAGACGAATCAAAACATTCCTTACCGAATGAATTCTTGGAAAGGATATTGGTATAGTCAACTTTAAACGAGCATATCTCTCATTATACTATGAATTTTTGAGTTCATGACCCACCAATAGATATATAATTGAATTATATTTTCAACGATACTAATTTTTCCCAAATCCAATATCGGAGCAAAAAGTATACCCATTTTACTCCAGCATGTTAGCTTGGCAACTAAGTGACGACATATCTGATGGGCCATCACATATCTGATGGCTTATCTACCTTGGTCATCAGCTGAGAATTTCAGCAATTGGAAAGTGGTTTTGTAGGGGTATTTTAGTCTTTTTCTCACCCTAAACCATACCCCCACGACATAAAACAGCATAAACACGTAGTTCAGCCTCAATTCACCAAAATATACTCCCTTTCTCTCAAACTCTCTCAAGAACAAGCCTTAGGGTTTTAATAGAAGATTCAAATCTGAAGAATTTCACCATCAATCTTCTTAAAGTCAAGCACTAAGGTATGTCATGTATTGATTTATGGATCCCTTTCACCCATGAAGCTCAAGAATCTCTTTTCAAAATACAAGATATGTGCATTTATGAATGTTCATGATTTAAATAGAATTAAAATTCATGCTCATGATGTTGTGGGGTTTTGATTCATGTTTTAAATTATATATTCCAATTATTGACCCTAGAATATGAAGATTTGCATAATAATCATGATAAACCCCCCTTCAATTTATAAGTTGATTGATGTATCCATGATTATTAGATTTGTTAATGATTGCATAACCAAAGCATGCTCGCCATTTGTTTGACTAAATGCCTTTGTGAAGGAAAAGTGCCATACTGGAATAATAATATGAAATCTCCATTCATGTACAAATTTATGCATGTCAAGTGTTTGATGAAATGTCTTAGTCAATGAATTATGGATATATGTGTAGCCATTATGGTGCTTTAGAACTTGTACTTCATGAAATCTCCAACTTATTATATTATGGATTGTATATGCTCTGTCAGTTTCTTCCCATCGAGTCCTGGGGGCAGTTGTACCCAAAAAATATAGTTGTGTGCCTAGAGTCAGTTTCATGTCTTCACGATATCTTCATTCAAGCCATGATCCATAAAACACAGTCATTCATCTGACTCAGGAAAGCTCAGTAATACAGTAATCTCAGTACTATTCCGTTAGTCAATGGAACTCAGTTAATTCAGTCCAGTTCATTTCAGTAATCCATGTTCAGTTTCTATTTAGATGAGAGTAGAAATTAGCACCGAGTGAACCCAAGGATGGGAACACACACTGTCATATGCTAGTGTGATTCTTAGAATCAATCCTTACATTTCAGAACTATGTAGCCAGCATAGGTTGAGACATCAACACTATAAGATAAGGGTTGATGAGATGGATAAGAATAGTTAGATAAGGGCCCCACTATTTTTTTAGGGAACACTGTCAGATGAGGGTCACCCACAGCTTGTCCTTATCGGTGGCATGGTATTTATACCCTTCTAATTGGGGTCACAGATTGGACCCCAACTTAGCTATAATGCATTATTTGAGGCATGTTGATTAGATAACTACTTTCCACAGTTTTAACTACAGATAAAGATTGTCATATATAGTTATTCAGTCTCAGTGATAAAACTCAGATAGTTCTACAGATCTCAGGACTATCAGGTACAGTCAACTCAGTTCAGTACGAAACTCAGCTAGTTCCATCAATATTAGGACTGTCAGATATAGTCACTCATATTATCAGTACTCAAACACAGTAATCATGTTATCATGAACTCAGTCAATAGTATATTAAATATAAAAAACCTATGTTATTAGTATTCAATTTCAGGACTATAAGATATAGTCAATCAGAACTGCCAGAAATAGTATTTCCTTTATCAGTAATATAACATTAGTCTCTCAGTATTTAGTAGACTTAGTGATCAGTATTAGTAAACTCAGACGTCTGGAAATCAGTACTCAGAATCCCATACCAGTGTTAGTATGGTCTCAGTTATAATCACTTGTTCATTCATATATTCTCACGTTCTGTTATTTAGTCTATTAGTATTGTTCATGCATATGAACTCCATGCATTCAGCCTACCTCACATGTATACCAGTACATTCAAACATACTTCGTATTTGTGTTATGGTGTTTTATACCATAGGCTCAGAAGTATGAGCTCCAAAGCATCAGTGGCATTCCAGTACTCAGTAGTCTTAGTTAGGAGTGAGTCCTCAGCCCTTGAGGACATGATCATTATTTTATCATTTCAGTACATAGTTTATTTCAGTAGTTGGAGTTAGTTTGGGACATGTCCTATTAACTCCTTATTTAGACAATTAGAGGTTTTTCTGACTATCATGTTTCAGACAGTTTACTACAGTTGTTTTGGGTATTTCATACCCCACCCAAATGTTATGTTTTTATCAAATTTAAAACTTATGGCCTTTCATTCTTTATTTCCATATTTGTATACATATATTATGTAGTGTACAGGTACATATATTAGTCATGGGTTAGCTTGAGGTCTTTCGGGGTCATGAGCACCATATAGCATTCTGGGTACCAGACTCGAGTCTTTACAAACTTGGTATCAGAGCCTAAGGTTCAATAGTGTCCTAGAAATTCTGAAAGCCGCATATAGTAGAGTCTTGTGCATGGGTGTGTTGTGCACCACACTTATGTGCAGGATCCTATAAGATGTTTTAGGAACATTTTCCCTTCTTTCATGTCTCAGATCATGCTATAGAAAGGTTCTTTAGGAAAATCATGAAGATTCTTATCATACTTCACTCATGTCAACATAACCTTACTTTTAAGGTAACAAAAATAGTGAAGCTTAAAGTCATACGGATAGGGCTTTCACAGACAGTCCCCGCAGATAATTATGGGATTGCCAAAAAGCCCACAAGAATACCATCAGTTCCATTATGTTCCAAAGTTATACAAATTTCATTCATGATCATAAGAACTCATCCACGAACCCGAATCTAGATATGCCATCAGACCCCTTCTCAGAATCCTATGATAGCATATGACCTAGAGTTAGATGCATGAACTCGGGAGTTTAGCAGTAGTAGAGTTGGGATAATATCATTTATATTGAATAGATTATGTATTCGTGTAGATAATTGTACCAAAGTAAATCAGTAGGCTTGAATAGTGCTAGCAAGAATTTAAGTTTATTGATTTGATACTAAGTATGAAGGAGTGAATGTGAGTTAGGAGATGTGATATTAGTAGTCTATGAAGAAGCAAAAGTAGTTTGTGTGTTTTGTAAGGCAACCATGTGTCGAACAGAGTATAAGTATGTAATGATGATTGCAGTTCAATTCAGAGTTTAGTAAAGTGTTCATAAATTTATGATGATGGTTTAAAGCTAAGGGGGAGATGATAGACCAATTGACCAAGTCAGGCCCTCAGATTTCAGTAGTATTGCCAATACTTATAGAAAGGCAATAATGGGAAAAAGATTCCAAACCCATTCTTATCTCAGTGTAAAGTTTTGTACTCCAGTCAGCATGATGCCTACGCATGCTTCACATCTCAGTTCCATGAACCCAGCTTATATTTGCATGCTTTTCATAGAATCATGTATGATTCTAGTTCCTAGCATAAGGATTTTAGTTCTATTCACATTATTAATATAAATTATATCCCACGAATACAGAAAACTCCAAAATTTAGGCACATAGCTCATGACTCATGTACACATATCATACTCTTTAGTATACTCAGCTTCCGTGACTTCTGCTATGCCCCTACTGATCAGTTAAATTCAGACTATGTTATGCATATCCTTATTTAGACCTATTGGTGAATCCATGATGTTTAAATTCTATACCACAGGCTTCAGTCAAGTGTAAAAGTTTTGTTAGTGTCCATTTATGCTTCAGGTCCTCCTGATTCAACCCTTTAGTGAGCTATCTTTGTGAAAACTGTGTAGTGATGAGCAGTTACATGGATGGAAGAGAGTGGATGTTAGATATTAAGATAATATTTTTGGATGCTTATTGTACACAAGGGTGTAGTTATGAAGATAGGCTTGAATATCATGTTAGTGTGCAAGTAAATGGCTAGCAAGAAGTAGTATTTCGAAGTTGGAAAAGTACAAAATGTGAGTGTACATTCAGATCCTTGACTTATGTCAGTCCTCATTATGTAACTATTAAAACTCAATTGCCATCTCAATTACAGTTTCAGTATTCAGTACTCAATGATCAGTGCTCATTCTCAGAATTAAGTACTTCAATATCAATTTAAACCTCAGTTATTAGTATTCAGTTATTAGGACCCAGTATTTAGCTCCATTATAAGTCCCAGTTACTGCCTTAGTTATAATGTCAGCTTCAGTTCAGTAATTAGATCAGAAACTCAGTTTAGTTTTAGACTTGTTGACCCTAGCGAATAATTGTTAGTTACTCAGTTATTAGTATTTCATTACCTCAATTAACAAAATGTTTCCAAATCATGTCGTACACTTGGTCCTATATTCATAAATAATACAGACCTCATGAATCCATGCTTAAGTTACCTCATGTTACTCAGTTAGTTCTTACCTCCTATGCATAACATTCTCCAGCCTCAGTCCAGCTATTCAGACTAAGTATAGTTCAATCTTACATGCCTAGTATTCAGCTATCAATTATCCAGTTAATCAGATAAGTCAAAATATTTATGCACTATGCTCAGCACCCATGTGAATATTTTGAGTAGTCTCAATCTTAGTACAGGAGGCTTAGTCACCTCATCTTAAATCATGTTTGTAGACCTCAACTCATCTTACCAAAATTTAGCCAAGTGTTGATTTTCTTATTCAGATATCTTAATTAGATCACACCAAGGTTTCCTTGCACCCTAAAGCCACTAGAACTCTATTGAAAGTCTTTTAAAAAAAGGCTCTCATCGATTATAAGTTTTCATCATGAGTTAATCCACAAAGCCAGTAATTAAGTTTAGCAGTCAAATAAACAAGTACACATGGCTTGGGTTATCGTCCCTTCCATCCAAACGTACTTTTCTAAGTCTCATAAATGTAACAATTCTCAAATGAACCAACTAGATAGAAGCAAGCTCCGCCCAGTCCATGTATCATGTATCAGTTTTAGATCTCAGATAATCTATCATGATTCAGTTCTTAGTTGTCTTGTGCATCACCCCAGTTTTTCTCAATATCTCAGCCAAGTCAGCGTTCTTCAAGCGATATAGCATCCTAAGGGGGAGATACACTATGAACCCTCAAACTTTAATGACATAAATATGCCATTCTTTATTCATGTAATAAATCTAATTTGGAGTAGGGGGTACTCATAAGTTGTCCCTCAAGTTTAAATTTCAGCTGTGAGCCATGTATATAGGGGCCTGGTTCAGTTCACGATATTCAGTTCATAGTATTCTATTCATGCATCAAGTTTCAGACTCAGATATGTTCTCATGTTCCTATTCGTGTATGTTCAGTAAAAGATCTCAAGTTAGAGATTTATGACTATGAGTATCTAGAGATATCTCTCATTAAGGGAGTGAAGAGAGTTAGCAAGAAGAGAAAACGCAGTCCCCGATATATCGGTCCCTTCAAAATTTTTAGTTTCTTCGGCAAAGTAGCTTATGAGCTTGAATTACCTTCAGATCTAGTCTCAGTTTGTCCAGCGCTCTATGTCTCCTTGCTTGATAAGTGCATAGGTGACTCATTAGTTATAGTCCCTATAGAGGGCATAGATATTCAGAACAACTTCTCTTTTAAAGAGATTCCAGTCAAAATCCTAGACTATCAGATTCATAGACTGAGGAACAAAGAAGCCCCTCTAGTCAAAGATCTTTGGCGGAACAAGTTTGTAGAGGGAGCAACTTGAAAAGCAGGAGAAGATATGCGGACCAGGTATTCTCACCTTTTATCCACTAACTCATACTTAGCCCAAGGTAATAACTTTCTTAAGCTTATTCAGTCCTATGTCCAAATTTGAGTTACAAATTTGGTATCAGTTATCATGTTCAATTTTGTTACCAACTTGGTATTCAGTTTCATGCTTGGAATTCTGTTATAAACTTGGTACTAAGTACCATTGCATCTTCAGTCATGCACTCATGTATCAGTTTAGTCAAATAATCATGCATTAGATATGCATGAATTCATCTTATTAGTCATGCATCAGATATGCATCCTAATTATGAGAAAACAGTTCATCAAAAATCTCAGTCATGCATTCATCAATCAGTCGCGCATGTATCAGATATGCATGTTCAGTATGATATGTTCATCCTATCAGTCATGTCAGTTATGAAATCATGTATCCATTCTGCATGTCTAGTATGTACTTTTAGTTATCATTTCTCTTAGTCTAATCAGACTCATTCGAGGATAAATGTTCCCAAGGGGGAGATATTGTAATACCCTAAAAATGCAAATCAATATTAGCGCCATATTTTAAGCTTATGCATAGAACATCTAGTTCTTTGGTAGTTTCATAATCAAGTTTGATGTTAATTAAGTTCTCAAATACGTCCTAGCTAATAGGCGAATCAAAACATTCTTTACTGATTGAATTCTTGAGAAGAATATTGATATGTCAACTTCAAACGATTATATCTCTCATTATACTATGAATTTTTGAGCTCATTACCCACCAATATATAGATAATTGAATTAGCTTTCTATCTATACCAATTTTTCCCAAATCCGGTATTAGAGAAAAAAGTTAAACTCATTTTAATCCAACATGTTAGCCTGGCAACTGAGTGACAACATATCTGACGGGCCCTCACATATCTGACGGCTTATCATCCTTGGTCATCAACTAAGAATTTTAGCAACTGGGAAGTGGTTCTTTAGGGGTATTTTAGTTTTTTTCCTCACCCTAAATGATACTCCTATGACATAAAACACCATAAACACGAAATTCAACCTCAATTCACCTAAATATGCTCACTTTCTCTCAAATTCTCTCAAGAACAAGCCTTAGGGTTTTAATAAAAGATTCAAATTTAAAGAATTTCACCATCAATCTTATTAAAGTCAAGAACTAAGGTATGTCATGTGTTGATTCATGGGTCCCTTTAACCCATGAAGCTCAAGAATCTCTTTTCAAAATACAAGATTTGTGTATTTATGAATGTTCAAGATTTAAATAGAATTGAAATTTATGTTCATGATGTTGTGGAGTTTTGATTCATGTTTTAAATTACATATTCCAATGATTGACCCTATTATATGAAGATTTGCATAATAATCATGATAAACCCCCCTTCAATTTACAAGTTGATTAATGTATCCATGATTATTAGATATGTTAATGATTGTATAACCAAAGCATGCTCCCCATGTGTTTGACTAAATGCCTATATAAAGGAAAAGTGCCATACTAGTATCATAATATGAAATCTTCATTCATGTACAAGATTTTTTATGTCAAGTGGTTGATGAAATGTCTTAGTCAATGAATTATGGATATATGTGTAGCCATTGTGGTGCTTTAGAACTTGTACTTCATGAAATCTCTAAATTATTGTATTATGGATTGTGATATGCTTTGTCAGTTTCTTCCCATCGAGTCCTGGGGGTACTTGTAGCCAAAAAATATTTTTGTGTGCCTAGAGTCAGTGTCATGTTTTCATGATATCCTCAGTCAAGCCATGATACATAGAACTTAGTCAGTCATGTGACTCAGGAAAGCTCAGTAATACAGTAATCTCAGTACTATTTTATTAGTAAATAGAACTCAGTTAATTTAGTCCAGTTTAGTTTAGTAATCCATATTCAATGTCTATTCAGATGGAAGTAGGAATTAGCACTGAGCGAACCCAAGGATGGAAACACACACCGTCAGATGAGGGTGCGATTCTTAGAAGTAATCCTTGCGTTTCAGAACTATGTAGCCAGCATAGGTTGAGACTTTAACACTGTTAGATGAGGGTTGATAAGGTGGATAAGCTCTATCAGATGAGGGCCACACCATTCTCTTTAGGGTCACCCACAGTTTGTCCTTACCAGTGGTGCGGTATTGATACCCTTCCAATTGGGGTTACAGATTGGACCGGAACTCAACTCTAATGCATTATTTGGGATATGTCGATTAGATGACTATTTTCCCACAGTTTCAGCTATAAATCAGGACTTTCAAATATAGTCATTCAGGCTTAGTAATAGAACTCAGATAGTTCTATAGATCTCAGGACTATCAGATTCAGTCGACTCAATTCAGTACAGAACTCAGCTAGTTCCATCAGTAACAGGACTGTCAGATATAGTCACTCATGTTATCAGTACTTAGACATAGTAATCATATTATCATGAACTCAGTTAATAGTATATTAATTATACAAAACCCATGTTATTAGTATTTAATTTCAGGACTGTCAGATACAGTCAATCATACCAGTTCTTCATAATCAAAACTATCAGAAATAGTCTTTTCTTTATCAGTAATATGATATTAGTCTCTCAGTATTTAGTAGACTTACTTATCAGTATCATTTAACTTAGACGTCAGTAATTCAGTACTTAGAACCCTGTCCCATTGTCAGTATGGTCTCAGTTATAGTTACTTGTTCATCTATGCATTCTCACATTCATGTTATTCAGTCAGTTAGTATTCTTCATACATATGAACTCCATGCATTTAGCCTACCTCTCATCCATACCAGTATATTCAAACGTACTGATGCGTTTGTTCTATGGTGTTTTATACCATAGGTTTAGAAGCACGGGCTCCAGAGCGTCAGTAGCATTCCAGTACTCAGCAATTAGAGCCAGCAGTGAGTCCTCATCCTTCGATGACATGATCATTATTTTATGATTTCAGTACTTAGTTTATTTTAGTAGTTGGAATTGGTTGGGTACATGTCCCATCAACTCCTTATTCAGATAGTTAGAGGCTTTTCAGACTATCATGTTTTAGATAGTTTACTATAGTTATTTTGGCTATTTCATACCCCACCCAAATGTTATGTTTTTATTATATTTGAACCTTATGGCCTTTCAGCCTTTATTTTCACATTTGTATACATATATTATGTAGTGTATAGGTACAGATATCAGTCATAGGTTAGCTTATGGTCCTTCAGAGTCATGGGCACTGTGTATCATTCTGGGTACTAGACTCAGGTCAATACACTGTTAATGGTTTCTTTATGTCAGTATCATTATATTGAAAAGATGTTGAAAAGGTTTTATTATTTTGATGTAGTTTCAGTGAGAACTTCTTATAATCTTAGTATACACTTAACAAAGAATAAAGATTTCAGTGATTCTCAAATTGAATATGCTATAATAATTGTGAGTGTAATATTTCTCATGAATTATACTCAGCCTGATATAGCTTATGGTGTTGGTAGATTGAGTAGATACACTCATAATCCCAGTACTGAACATTAGAATGCACTTCATCGCTTTTTAAGGTATCTGAGAGGTACTATGGATTGGTGTTTGAATTTTAATAATTTTCTACTATTTTAGAAGGTTTTTGTGATACAAACTGGGTAACTGAAAATGATGAAGTTATCTCCACCAGTGGCTATGTATCTACTTTGAGTGCAGTGTTATTTCATAGATGTTTTCATAGCAGATTTGTACAACATGTTCTACTATGTAATCTGAATTCATTGCTCTCGAGATAGTAGGGCAATAAGATGAGTAGTTGAGAAACTTTTTGGCAAATGTGACATTATGGGGAAGACAAGTGTCACTGGTTTATTTACATTATGACTTACATGCAACAACTGAGATTGCTAAAAATTATGTATATAATGTAAAAATACATAAACGCATAAACATGGTGCAGTTAAACAATTGTTAAAATATGATGTTATTTTCTTGAAATGTGTAAGATCCAAATAAAATCTGGCGGATCCTATGACTAAGAGTTTAATATGAAAAATGGTACTTGAATCATCGGGAGAGATGGACTAAAGACCATGGATTGAGGTAATATGGTGGATACCCATTTGTGGTCAAACAAAGCCATATAGGCCTTCAATAAATACTACATATCTTATTCCTATGGTGTGAGGTAGTGTATTATAAGGTTGAGCTTATTTTTTCTCTTATGATCCATAGCCTTAAGGTAGTCTATTAGATAGACTTTATGGATCAAGTACATGAGTGTGAAAGGTTGGTCACCTTTTTATGAAAGACTTAAGTCTTCTTTCTAGAGCACTCATAAGATCCAAAGTTTGTGTGCATGAACAAAAAAGTACCTTGTAGTATCACGGAGGTCACTTAAAATCAAGGATATGGTATGTGTTGTGGAGGTCTCAAATTATGTCCATCTAGTTTAGGAGTACTTTACTTTTTGGATATTTGTTGTTGCCCCATATCACTACGTGTTAATTCAAATTGAAAGATATTGACACTTGCGTACATGTTCCTTTCTTTTGCCCAGAATTATTCATATTTTTTATCTTTGCATTAGTGGGGGATTGTGGAGTTAATTCATTCTTAAAGCATTATGTGTAATTCAATGAATAAAGAAAAAATATAAAGCAGTATGTTTCAAATAAGATATGTTTCAAATAAGATAAACCTGCATATCCGATCCAAATGAAAACCAAGTATCCGTAACATTTGGTGTAATGGTATTTTGAATTAATGGTACTTTAATACCATTAACTCTCCTCTTGCGATAGCTTTTTGCATCCCTATATAAATCATATCATTGGTGAATACAAGACACACAAAAAAAAAAGAAATACCACAACAAAGAAAGAAAGAAAATATCTTCCTCCTTTCCTCTTCTTCATGAATTATTTTTGGGCAATTGGTTTTGGGAAGCCTCCAAACTTTCAACCATAAGGACACATGTTTAGAAGTAGTTTTAGAACCTTGGGGAGCAACTGGATGGAAGAATTTACATCGTAGTCCGGCCGAATTACTTTCAAGGCAGTGACATGTCATGACACAGTATTTGTGATTACTCTCTTACTATTATTAATTCTAGTTTTATATCAATATTGTAGTAATTTTTTAGCACTCCGACACCCATTAAATTAGATAAAAATTAGGTATAATTACGTAATAAATATATAAAAATTGGTATAAGATGGACAAAATCACTCATTAAACTAAGAATATAGTTGGATGCTTTGGTTTTTCAGGTAGAATCTTAAAATTCGGGTATCGATATATGTACCGAACCTTCTGAGCACCCATGAACCTTTAATTCTGGGTCTACCATTGATTCTGATGGACTTTGAGAAATTTTTATATACAGATTAAATTTAATCTTATTGTTCTGATTTCTCGATTATCTTATTGGAAACTATTATTTCTCCATTATACAGGTGGTAGATGAATGTTCAGTTGATCTTTGAAAAATTTTATGTTAAGGTTAGATTTTATCGTATTATTTTGATATATTGATTATCGTATTAATTTGTTATAGTTAAATTTTGTTGTTATTTTCTATTTTCTATAGAAGGTAGATATGTTCGGTCACTCTTTACAGAATTTGTGTGTAAAGGTTTGACTTGATCGTAGTTTAGGTGTGTTTTTCACCTTTTCTCTTAACAAAATATTTGAAAAAATGTCGAGGTTAGGTTTAATCATAATATTCTTATATCTCAATTATCGTATTATTTTATCATAATTTCTATTTTGTTTAGGAATGAATTTATGCAGATAGTAATGAGTATGGCATGGGAACCCGGTCTCTACATAATAAGTCACTTAATTATGTTTTAGTTCATGATCAGGATTTGGTTTGCTTTTTCTCAAGACATAATGGTAAATATACAATGATGATAAACAAGAAGTTATGTTGTGTGACACTGAGAGTTTTTCATTGAGTCTGACAATGTTAATAGGTTTAAGATTAAGTTATAACCTTGATGCATGCTCTTATTAGCGTGCTTTGGCATTTTATTTTGTGTAATACTTCACAATTTCAACCAAAGTCATCTTATGTAGGTTTTCTAAAATAGTGTCCTTTGGTATTTCTAATCAGTTTTCTACTGGGTTGTAGCATAATACTGTTCTAATGTACTTTTAATTTTTCTTAAATCTTGTCTTTCTAACTTTGGTTACTGTTTTTGTCTAATATGAACTGATTTGTGCATCGTTGAAAGGATATATATACTTCTTTCCATTAACACTTTCTTTCTCTTTTTCTTTTTCTTTTTCCTCTTCTTTAGGTTATAGTCTTGAAACAAGCTAATATTTTAGCATCAATCATGATTCATGGGTGGCCGATGAAGTATAGTTATGAGGGATTGCATCTTGGTGGCGTAAATCAACTTCACAATCAATGTGCAACTTATCTAAGCATCAATCCAAGTCACTAAGGGACTTAACAAGGAGTTCCCTCTAGACCTAATAGAAGAGAAGGTTTCGATCCTACGCAGATTCTCAAGAGCTAAACTGCATACAATTGATAACTTGCGATCAACATTTGTATGAACTAGTTTTACTAATAACAACAACTTCAAAACTTATATGGTGTATCTTAAAATACCATTTAATATTTCTCTACTCGTGATAGTTATTTTACTTTTAGTACCTATTTTTTTTTTTGCACTATTTCAGAACTCAGGATACATTCAAAAAATATTTCACTTTAATTTTTACAAACTTAAACAAAAATTTGGAGTTTGAATTGTGATTGTTCAAACTTCAGGTTAAAATGTTGAAGTTGAAAAGTCACATTTAAAAACCTTGTAAATTTTACTTGGAGCTTGACATGAAATTTGGAATTTCAAGTATTTCTTGAATTTTAAATTCATTGTAAAAGTAGTTATCAATGCTTAGTTTGTCTCGTACTTTAGCAAGAATTAAAAGTAGTTATTTCTCAATTCCATTTCAAATAAGGGTGAAAATCATTTTTACCCCTCAACTTTTCTTTCAAAATCAACCCCCTCCCCCTCAATATTGAACAATAGTCACACTCCCCCCTTTAGCCTATGTTTTGTTCATTTTACCCTTGTAAGTTAAATCCTATATTTATTTAATACCTCTTTATATTATATACATATACAATATATATATATATATATAATAACCTAGGTATTTATAGAATTTTATTTCACTTTATTAACAATTAAGTTGTGACGACCTAAAAATTTGATGAAATATGTGAAATTTGTGGTTTTGCGTGTTTTGATTGTTTACCCCTCCTCGTAGTTTCATTGTATTATTTCTGGGGTGTGGGGTGATTGGCATATTTTTTGATGCATTTTGGTATCATTTATGGGATGTTGTGGTTTTTTGTGGCTTCGAGACCCTTATTTTGGATTTCTATGATTATCTTTTGATCTATGTGATGGATAGCTGAACAGCCTGTGCCAGTAGATCTGAAATGTTAATTTTAGGATTGTCACATATTTGTGTAGTTTTGTGGCTTTTAAATCTCATTTTGACCCTCATTTTGGACATTGTGATTTTGGATTTCGAGGATCGACTTTATGAAACAATGTCTTTTTGAAAATTGGACTTCGCCAACACGTCCAAAACATCAAATTTAATGGGGTTTCATAGTTCATTTATGTAAATTGGACTTAGAATGAATCTCAGACACTGTCGAAGTTTGTTTTGGATTTAAAATCTGGTGCACCAGGTTAACTAGTGCACAAAGGGTAAAACATATTCTAGGGGTACGTTTTATGCCTTTTTGTGCCTGGTAACCTAATGAAAATATAAAAAGGCCCTTTTACCCAATTTTGCTCATTCTTTCACCTTGCCTCTTGAGATTTGAACCCTAAAATAGTGTGAGGGCGTAAAAGTGAAGTTTGTGTGGGCTTGGAAAGTTTGATTAACATCTATTTTGTGATTCTATTATGGATTTAAGATGAGATTTCATCATTTTCTACTCTAACTCCTTGATTAATTACTCAAAATTTCAAAAATCTTAGGGCTTGATTTTAAATCCCAGTTTCACTCCTTTTTACTTGAATAATATTTTAATCCTATAATTACTAGTTTTCATCAATCTAACCTTCAAAATAACTTTGATTTTTTATTTTAACACGAACTTCAAAGACTTTATCAAGTAAAGCTTAAAAATGGTTTTTGTTCAATTTGAGCCTCCTTTTTTACTCAATTTGACTTGAGTTTTTAGCTGTAGATTCCTAAAAATATGGGAAACACATTTATATAATAAGATTCTAATTTTGCCCTTCTTTTGTGAATACCCATTTTGGGGATATTGTTAGCTTTGTTTTGATGCATAGATTCTATATTTTTTTATTTTAGTTGATATTAGGATTGTTCGTGAGGAGTAGGACTTCGGGATCTAAGTGTAGCAGACCAATTTTGGCATTCGAGGTAGGTTATGATTTAACTTTTTAGACTGGGTTGGGAAGTAAATATTGGTACAAAATGCATGTTAACAGGGGAACTAATCATGAAAAATGGTTATCTATGTGTTGTACCCATGTGGGGCCTATATGTCATGTAATTGTTGAAATTGATATATTATGTGACATATATTACTGTGTGGGGTCCTATATGATATTGATAGCCTTGAATACATGTGAATAATTGTATTGTGTGGTTGCAAATGCCTTTTGTGGTACATTTGATGCATTGTGATATATATGTTCATACTTTTGGCATATAAAACATGTGGAAATTCATAGATGAATAGAAATACTAAGTGGATATTATCTCGTATATATGGAAATATATCATGTGGTTGGTAGGGGAAATGCTCATTATGATTGGTTGTGAGCATTACCCATATCATACTAACTCATGAAACAAATGATGCCACCGTGGAAACACCTTTATATGACAGAAAATATGGTATCTTATAAAACTCTCCCCAAGGAATATGTCGGAGAAGAGATATGGATATGGATATGGATATATGTATGGATTTATGAACCCCCAATGGGTCCCACGTTGGGAGGCTTGCCTCCACGAGTGTGTACGGGGATTGTGCAATGATTCCAGAGGTTGTGCAACGACCTCGTGCATCATCATTATCATCATCATCATATACATTGCATTTACTTTATTGCATTTATGTTATGCTTGTTCTATCTTTATTTACTTGTACTTGATGATCTTGATTATAAATGTTTCTCTTTTGTTCCACTTGTATATGATATTGTGTACATTTATATCCCTACCTGGTATGTTATTGTATTGTGTATGGATATTGTAGAATTGTTAGTACAAGCGGTGTGGGCTACCTTGTAGGACATTTTCTATTTGTAGATGGTGTGCCCTTAGTGTATATTTTTTATTCTTTATCTATTAGTTTCTTGGTTTTCCTATAATACCTACTGAGTACAAGTGGACCATACTAATGCCACTGCACCCTTTCGGTGTAGGTCCTAGCTCGAGTATGCCTCAGCTTGCTTGACTCGAGCGATTGTTGGAGTTTTTAAGGTAGTAGTTGGCCTCAAAGAGTTCAGATGTCTTCTATTACCTTTCTTATAGACTATGTCTTTACTTTCATTTCTGAGACAGAGTTTCTCTTGTATTTGGATATCTTACGTATTTCATATAGATTCGAGCAAGATACGTTCTTATATTGTTGACACTAGATTTTGGGAGTTATGATTGTGTTGTTATTATATCTTTTTGTATTTATTATTCTTATATGGTTAGACTTTGTCACCACTTGAAATAGGGCCTAACCGTGATGGGCATCTCATGTCCGCTAAGGACCGGAGACCACCCCTATTTCCTATTCAATAGAACACAACACACACTAACATGGACTGAAGTTCAAATATATAACAAGACAGAGTAATTCAAAGATTCTAAGTTATACCAATAACCACCAACCAATACTGATAACCAATACCGGCTACCAACAGAACACCCATGTCCACAGTACCTACAAAGGCTCTAACAAAACTGAATACCAATAAAGTGTGGGGACATGCCCCCTACCATAGCCAAAAATAAGTCTGAAACAAAGTCTAAAACATAAGAAACCAAAACATGAAATGAAGTCTTCTGAAGGATAGAAGCTAACCACTTTAAGTTAAATCACGAATTATCCATGAACACCTGATCACTGTGCAGGAAAGGAAGAAGAATTTTCTACGCATGTATCGCATGGGGATACACTGTCAGGAGACGATTAGCGTTGGAGCTCTAGTATCTTCTTTTATTTGTGTTGATCTGAGCACCGCCCTAGCGAACTATTGGGTTGAGGTACCTAGCCCAAAAAACTTTGGAGTAGAGTCACTTCCAATAGCTTCAGTAAAGCTCTTAAAATACGAGAAATATCAATCGGTGGAAAATACTTTCTGTGGTTAGTTCTTGAACCGATTCCATTTCAGGTTCCCCAAGACAATAATGAATGGACTCTTTCTGGGGAGGTTAAGGGAAGGATAAAGCAGCTAAGGCAGGATATCATTGTAACTTAGGGATATGGGATAAAATAATACCATGGGTAATAATTCAAAACCAATCAAATCCAATGCATATCATCAAATGCAAATACACACACACACATATATCACATATCGAGGTAGAGAACAAGGCTTATCATGAACTTTTAAAACTTTAACCTGGATTGTGTAGCATAACGTCATAATCAAGGAACCCACGGGCTATATGGGCCCAGCTCTCCCCCAGTCGGAAGGACCCCAGTGCATGTAGTTACACAAATCAAAGGTGACTTAAACACTAATTTATATAACATGAAGGACTCGAACCTCCTAATAATATAGTAATAATAAAGGGGACTAGCACCTACCGGTCATCTAGACCCCCACACCGGCTAGTACAATTTTGGATGTTGGTCCCTCTGGACCTACACTTTCATGGCCCGACTGCACAAGCCCTTTTTAATCTCAATTAAAATATTTACCCACATCCCAATTTATTAAATCGACTATGCATTCAGGCATCCCGTTATCGACATACCAACCCTACTTGCAAGTTCATTATCATGCCACGATCCATTAACCATTACACGAGGGAAATTTATTACACCTTAAGTTCAAATAACATTCACACGGGGAATTCATATACACCAAAGTTTGATAAAATCATGTCATGGTTCATTAACCTTTTATGCTAATGCATTAGTACAAGTGAGCAAGTCAACACATGCAACAAAGTCATGTATCATTATCAATTTCACATTTAGATTGAGAAAACTCAATTTTCAAAACCATATGTCAAAGCAAAATTCATCACAATTGGGGAAAACATAACCACTTTGATTATTCACCAATCCCACGCATCCCATGAATTTAAAACTGTTAACAAAGCATGAATAATGCATAATAAACTAGGGGAAATAAATTTAAGAACCATTCATGTCAAAGCCCTCAACTATATCAAAACCCTTATTTCAAATCCATATAATTAACCATGTAAATTCATGAATTAGATAAAAATGAGTTTAAGAGTAGAGTCACATGTCTGAAGTACCCAAGATTATGGAGAGAATTCAACCCTTGAAGCTCTACTTGTCCCACTTCTTAGAAACCCTATGTATTGATGCTTGAGACAATTTGAGAGAGAAGAGAATGTAATGTGTATTATGAATGAAAATAGGGTCCTAAGTATGTTTATAGGTCATGGGTTATTATTGATATAAGAGGAAAATGTCTAAAATACCCTTATTAAAAAGCTAAAAAATAAGTCACCAGTCGTTACGGGTGACCTTACAACTCGTAGGGCCACCTTATGGCTCATTTCCTCTTAGTCACAGTCTGTACAGTGTCCTAGACCACCAACAGTGGTTTGGTTACTGAAAGGACCTTATGACTCGTAATGATTCCATACAACTCGTTATATCCTAGTCGTACTCAGGACAGAATACTTTGGGCATTACATTGGTTTTCTTACGAAAAGGACTATACGAGTTGTTTAGAGTCCTTAAGACTCGTAACATAGTAGTCATAGTCAAAATAGTCTCTTAGACGAATCTCACTAGTCACGTTACGACTGGGTCCTATGACCGATAATGACTCCCTACGACTCATAAGGAGAGTTGTAGTCAGGACAGTAAGCTCAGAACTCAAAATTTTCCAGGGATCAACACTTGGGGTGTTTCATTCTCCACTCCTTAGGATTATTCATCCTCAAATGATGGGACAAGGTATCCCTTAGCACTATTTAACACAGAAACACACTCACTCTTTCCTTAATAAAGACAGAAAACAATGATATCAAGGAAACCATAATTTTCTTTACCAAAGTCAGGAAACAAAGATGTTATGATCACAAATACCTTAAGCACAATTTTCTAGAATACGGAATAGGAACGGATACTTGGACTTCATGCCCTCCTCGGCTTCCCAAGTAGCTTTCTCAAAGTTTTGGTTCCTCGAAAGAATCTTCAACGAAGCCACGTCCTTTGTCCGCAACCGACGGACTTGCCAATCCAAGATCTCCATCAAAACTTCCTCATAAGATAAGGAATCTGAAATGCCCACAGCTTCTAAAGGAACAACCAATTAAGGATCACCCATGCACTTCCTCAACATCGAGACATGGAAGACCTAATGAATATGCAACATTACCAACCCTTCTCAAAACTAAATACGGACCAACATATCGGGGACTGAGCTTCCTCTTCTTCCCAAACTACATCACTCTCTTTACGGGAGATGCCTTTAAGAACACCCAGTCACCAATATTAAACTCTAACTCCCTTTTCCTCACATCCGTATAGGACTTTTGGTGACATTGGGCAGTCTTAAGCCTATATTTAATTCCTTCACCTTCTCTATAGCTTGGTGAGCCAAGTCGGGACCATACAACCTACTCTTACTAACCTCAAACCACCCAATAGGATACCTACATCTCTTACCATACAAATCATTGAAAGGAGGCATCCCAATACTCGATTGATAACTATTATTATACGCAAACTCAATAAGGTGAAAATGATTGACTTAATTACCACCAAAGTCGATCATACAGGATCTAAGCATATCCTCCAGTGTCTGAATGGTTCTCTCCATTTTCCTATCTGCCTATGGTGGAAAGCAGTACTAAGGATTACCTTTGTCCCCTAATATCTCTGAAATGATCACCAAAAATATGATGAGAATTGAGTACCTCGATCAAAGATAATAGAAATAGGCGCACCATGCAACTTCAAAATCTCTTGAATAAACAACTTTACATAGTCCTCGGCAGAGTAATTAGTTCTCACCGGCAAGAAGTGAGCATACTTAAGTCATCCTATCCATGATGACCAAAATAGAATTGAACTAATTTCGATACTATGGAAGACTGGTAATAAAATCCATATTACTATTTCCTGTTTCCATATAGGTAACTCAATTTCTTGAAATAATCCACCGAGCCTTAAGTGCTCTACCTTCACTTGCTGACACACCATACACTTAGCCAAAAAATTGACAACATCCATCTTCATGTTATTCCACCAATATATATCTTTAAGATCATGATACATCTTTGTTGAACCATGATGAATCGTATAACGTGACTCATAAGCTTTCGCCAAAATTCTTCCTTATAACCCATCAACATTGGGAACACACAGCCTTCCTTGGTACCTCAAGATAACATCACCACCAATCTCAAAAGCTATCACTTTCTGCCCATCCACATCCTTCTTGATTTATATCAAGATAAGGTTCAACACCTATTTCTTCTTTACCTCAGCACCAAGAGATAATTTTGCCATCTTTTGCACAAACTCACCACCATCCTCAGAATATAAGAGATGAAATCCAAGATTGGATAAATGATGAATATCCTTCACCAAATCCTGTTTCTCCTCATCCACATGAGATAAGATCCTCATGGACAACCTGCTAAGGGCATCAGTAACTATGTTAGCTTTACCTGGGTGATAGTAGACACTCATGTCATAGTCTTTTAGCAATTCAAGCCACCTTCTTTGCTTGAGATTTAGCTCCTTCTAAGTGAACATGTATTGTAGACTCTTATGATCAGAATAAATATAAACATGGGTCTCAAAAAAATAGTGTCGCCAGATCTTCAATGTGAATACCACATCAAATATTCCAAATCATGAGTCGAATAATTCTTCTCATGAACCTTCAATTGTCTAGAAATATATCCTATAACTCTCTCATGATGCATCAAGACACAACCAAGTCCCACCTTGGATGCATAATAATAGACAACAAAGCCATCAGTACCCTTGGACAGTGTCAAAATCAGATCAAAAGTCAACCTATCTTTCAGCTTCTCAAAACTCCCATCTCAAGCATCTGACCATAGAAATTTCGCCTTCTTCTGGTTCAACTTAGTCAATGGAGCCGAATAGATGAGGAGCCCTCCATAAACCTTCTATAATAATTGGCTAAATCCAAGAAGCTTTGAATATTAATTGGAGTCGTAGTTTTAGGCCTCTTCTTAACCACCATAACTTTCTATGGATTCACCATGATCCCTTTACTAGAAATAACATGACCTAGATAGGTCACAGCATTTAACCAAAACTCACACTTGGAGAATTTAGCATACAATCATTGATCGTTCAAGGTTTGCAACACAAAGTAGAGGTGATCGGCATGATCAAACTCACTCTTAGAGTACACCAAAATATCATCAATAAACACAATTACGAATAAAACTAACAACTGATAAATACCTGGTTCATAAGATCCATGAATGCGTTGGGGCATTAGTCAAACCAAAAGACATCACCAAAAACTCAAAATAACCATACCGAGTTTGGAAGGTAGTCTTAGGGATATCTACTTCCCTAATCTTCAACTGATGGTAACTCGACAAAAGATCAATCTTGGAAAAGTACTTAGCACCCTGAAGCTAATCAAAGAGATCATCGATCCTAGGAATCGAATACTTATTCTTAACAGTCAACTTATTCAACGGGCGATAATCTATACACATCTAAAGGGACCATTCTTCTTATGCACCAATAGAATTAGAGCACCCCAAGAAGAGACACTAGGGAGAATAAAGCCCTTATTTAGAAGATCTTTCAATTGCTCATTTAGTTCTTTCAACTCAGCCAGGGCCATTCTATAGGGAGGTATAGAGATAGGATGAGTGTCTAGAAGAAGATCAATCCCAAAATGAATTTCCCAATTAGGAGGCACACTAGGAAGATCCTCAGGGAAGACTTCAGGAAATTTACTAACCACAGGTACAGACAGTAAGGAAGGACCTTTTGAGTTAGAATCTTTAACCCGGACTAAATGATAAATACGCCCCTTGGAAATTAATTTCCGAGCTCTAAGATATGATATAAACCTCTTCTTAGGAACTAGAGAACTCCCTTCCCACTCAATAACCAGCTTATTAAAAAATTTAAAAATGACCTTACGGGTCCAACAATCTAAAGAGGCATAGCATGAGTGCAACCAATCCATTCCCAATATGACATCAAAATTAACCATGTATAATTTAATCAAATCCACCAAAGTTTCCCTACCACAAATAGATACCATACAACCCTTATATACTCTTCTAGCAAGCACAAAGTCACACACCAATGTAAAAATAAAAAAGAGGTCTAAAATACGCTTAGGACCGAAACCAAAATACACAGCCATAAATGGGGTCACATAAGAAAAAGTATACTTGAGATCAAGCAAACAATACACATCCCAAGAGAACACTGTCGACATACCAGTGATGATATCAGGAGATGCCTTGAACTCTTGATGGGTTGTAAAAGCATTGAGATGGTTTCAACCAGTGCCGGATCCAAGCACACTTTGGTATAGAAGCTGATAAAGTAGCAATATGAACCTAAGCAACCCTTGAAGGAGAATCTTGATGCATATGACCAATCTGACCACAACTAAAGTACTTATTCCTCCGCTTCTCACACTGACCATGGTGCAACTAACTATAAAATATTAAAAGAGGATATGATGGTGCAGACTGGGCCCCACTAGCTTGAGATTGGGCACCCTGTTCCCTAGAACCATCACCACTCTAAAAATGTCGATCATTAGATGGCTTTAAATAAAGAGCACTAGCCATCGAATAGGAGTTAAGACTCCTTCAATTTCTCTTCTAAGACCATTTCCCACCATCTCTACCACTCTGTTGATGGCCTCTACCCTGCTCTGAATGTCTAAATCTCTTACTGTCTTTCTCTTACCTCAGCTTTCTTTTTATTTTTCTCTTCGAATTGTTACATATACACCACTAGTCTAGAGATGCCCATATGTTTGTTCAACAAGGCAACCTTGCTCTCAAGAATCAAATCACAGGACAATCTAACAGCAAACTTTTTTATTTTATCCCTCATGCTAGATACTAACTCAGGAGCAGGACGCGACAGATAATAAAACTTTAAGGCATACTCCTTTACTTTTATCCTATCTAACTTCTAATTTATGAACTTCTCAGCCTTTGCTTTCCTTAACTCCTAGGGAAAGAAGCGATCAATAAAGGAACTTGAGAAATCATCCTACAAAGTTGACTCAGTGTCATCGTCCTTACACTGATCCTACTTCTTATACCACTGATACGATATATCTTTCAGTTAATATAAAGAAAATTTCATACCTTCTACATTATTAGCATGCATCACTCGAAAGATCTTTTTTATTTCATCTATGAACCTTTGAGGATACTCCTCAACCTTAGTACCATTGAAAGTCAGAGGGTGAAACTCATAAACTCGCCAACTCTAGTGGCCTCAAAAGAACTCACAACAATACTAGCAGGACCCAATGTTGTGGCTGAGATGTCATAAACTGGGTCAATAGATGAATGGAGTGATAGAACTCAGTATTGTAATATCTCCCTGAGGTGACTGAGCATGAGTGTCACCCTTAAGAGTAGGATCAGTGAAGACTGGTAGGACTCCATAGGGGCAATCAGAAGTAGCGACCCTAGATCGGGTTGGTACCCTAAAAAGTAGGACGAGCTCCCTCCATATTGTCCTCAAATGGAACAAAAGAGTTTCCACAAATATCAAATCTTCTTGGAGGCATGTTCTAAAAGGTGAGAAAATAGGAATTAGAGAGATTCAAGGCCTTAAACTCTACAGCCCAAAAAGAAGACAACAAGAAAGAAAAACATTCTTAAATGCCTCGTAGCCTCTCCCTTATAAGTGTGGTGCACTACATGCCCATAAAAGAGACTCTACTTGACACGACTTTGTGGATATCAAATAAACTATAAAACTAGGCTCTGATACCAACTTTGTCATGACCCAAACTAGGTCCTGGACATGACGGGCATCTCAAGTCTACCAAAGACCAGAGACCACTCCCATTTTCTAGTAACAGAACACAACACACACTAACAAGAACTGAAGTTTGAATATATAACAAGATAGAGTAACTTAAGTTTAAAGATTTGAAGTTATATAAATAAATACAAACCGACACCGATAACCAATACCAGATACCAACATAACACCCAAGTCCACAGTACCCACAAAGTCTCTAACAAAACTTAATACTAATGAAGTGTCGGGACATACCCCTTACCATAGCCAAAAGCAAGTCTGAAACAAAGTCTAAAACATAAGAAACCAAAATATAAAATAAAATCTTTCAAAGGATGAAAGCTCAAAACTTCAAGCCAACTCATGAGCTATCCATAAATACCTAATCACTACATAGGAAAGGTATAAAATATTTTGGTACCTATATCGCGTGGGGATAAAACATACAGAGATGGTTAGCTTTTGGAATGCTAGTGTGTAACTCAAGGATAAGGGTAAAATAATACCATGGGCAATAATTCAAAACCAATCAATTCTAATGCACATCATCAAATGCAAATACATATATATATCACATGATGGGGTAGGGAATAAGGCTTAGTATAAACATTTAAAACTTTAACCTACATTATATAGCATAACCATCATAATCAAGGAACCCACAGGATATATGAGCTTAATTATCCCCCAGTTAGAAGGGCTCTAGTGCATGTAGTCATACGAATGAGAGGATAATCATATGTCATATACCTGATGGGGGACTCAAATCTCCCAGCATAAATCAAAGGTGAATTAAACACCAATTTATATAACATGAGGGACTCAAACATCCCAATTATATAATAATAATAAGGGGGACTCAAACCTCTTGGTCATTTAGACCCCTATGTCGACTAGTGTGATTTTTTATGTTGGTCCCTCGGGAACTCCACTTTCACGGTTGAAACACCCTGGGTTTTGACACTTAGAAAAATTTCTCGATTTTTAGCTTCTGAACATCATATGGCTTGGGGTACTTCTCATATTATGGTGCAGGATTTGGTTAGTTTTGGTCATATAGTAACCAATGTGGGTTGGTTGATTCTTTCAAAGGTATGGTTGAATCATACTAGTCATACCTTAGGGTACAAATGGTAAGATGTCTATCATAAGTTGCCCTAAGTTAAGCCTAGGTGATTTTATTCTGCCTAGGGTACGATTTTATGGTACTAGTCGTATGGTTAAGTACTGTTTGGCTTGGGTGGTCATATGTTGGACAGTGTTAGGGTCCAAGGTGAGGCCTAAGTTATGATATAGGGTACCAATACCCTAGGGTACGGTTGGGGTGGGGTGGTCGTACCATCCTGCAGGAATTTTAAGTAGTTTAAGTTGGGGGTAATCTGGATATTTCCCCTATTAACCTCTTAACTTCACAAGACTTATAACTCTTTTGGGATATTATTTACCATAATATGCTAATCTTAAATACTTAGAAACTCTCTCAAATTATCCCAAAGGCTCGTAGGTCAAAGAAGGCTAAAATTTCATCAATAGGGTCAATTTAGGGACTTACAAGGGTGATTTCTCTCTATCATCTTCTTAATCTAAGGCATGTACTCCTCCCTCATTGTTAGTTCTAACTAAAGGCATGTTTATGATTTGTTTCATGTCATAATTGTTGTATGATTTTGGGTTTTCAACTATATGTTGGGGGTTTGGTTACAATGGTTGGTTATGATTTTCCTAAATCTTTTACTTATGCTTTTCATATTATTATGGTGGTTTGAACATTTGTTTGAATGGGAATAGTTAATTGGTACTTGGAAACATTATGCCCCCATGTGTTTGATAAAATGCCTATTATAATATTTTTGGTTAAATTGTTATACTTTCATTTATGGTATAACTTGGTAATGGAACCCTAAATAGTTTGGAATGGTTAAACAGTAAGGTCTTGGTGGTTATGGTTGGTATAATTTAAAGTCTTGTGGGGTACAAGTAAATTGCCCAAGCAAACTTAACAACAAACATCTTGTGGGGTACATGGGATTCCCCCAAGTCAACTTGATAATGTAATCTATGGGTACATGGGAATACATTTACTCAAAAAGGATGGCTAAGCACATTATTGCAAGCTATAGTTGGTATTACGATAACAGTACATATAGCCTTGGTTAATAATAAATGGAATGGTGGTTTGGTTGTATGGTAATAGTTTTACTTGGTCAATAATGACGGGGTGAGATAGCTAACTATGAAGGTGTGAGTCTAACGGACGAACACTGGAAACTCATATTTACTGACATATGGATTGATTATGGCAGCCATATATGATACTTATAGGGTACACGGGAATCCCCTAAGTACACTTGTACATATGTGTCATGGAGAGCGAAGGGTACTCGGGAATCCCCTACTCCTATGGTATCTTCGGTACGTGCAGCTACATGAATCGAGGCCCGTTCAGGGGGTTACACTAGACCCATATAGCCCATGGGTGGTTCTAGGATAGTTAAGCTATACATACCCAGGTTAATGGTTTTAAAGGCATGCTAAACCTGATTTCCTTTTTCCGGCATGGATATATATATATATATATTAGAGAGAGACAGAGAGAGAGAGATGGATGTGTATGCATATAGTTGGTTTACTTGGTTTTAAAGGTCGACATTATTTTATTGTCGCAAAGCAAAGCAATGGAATATCAATCCTTAATGAGCAAAGTAGTCTTGCTCTCCAAGATCAAAACTCTATTCAAACCATAAGCGAAATTCCTCATTTTCATTCTCATGTCATCCACCAAGTTAGAAGCATACCTCAATAGCTGATTAGACTTCAATGCATATTCCTGACAATCATTCTCCCTTGCTTAAGATTCACAAACTCCTCCATCTTAGCTTCCCTCAGCTCCTGAGGATAGAAACGATCCAAAAAGGTATTAGAGAAGGCCTCCTATAATGCAGATTCTTCCACATCACCTCTATCTCTATCCTACTCCTCGGTCCACTAATACTCAACATTTTTGAGTTGATAAGCTACAAAGTTCAACCCCTCCATATTTGTAGCCTGCATCACCCAGAATATCTTTACCATTTCATCCAAGAAGCCTCGGGGATCCTCCACCTTCACTCCAGTAAAAGTAAGAGGACCCATCTTCATAAATTAAACAAACCTTGTGGACTCAGCAAACAACCCACCAAATGCATCCAACTCAGCCTGAGCAGCAACCAAATGAGCAATAACGTGGATAGATTGACAAAATTCTGCATTCGTCATATTTCCCTGAGGGACCTGAAGCGAACTGGTAGAATTAGGAAGAACCCCAATACCATCCAGAATAGGACCCTAAGATCGAAGATGTACCCCCGTCGTAGGACGTACCCCTTCAGCATCATCCCCAGATGGAACAAAAGAATTTCCTTGTTTTTCATATCTACGAGGCATGATCTGATAGACAAAAAAACAAGGATTAGAGAAGATTTTCAGACTTTAGACTCCAAGCTTAAAAATAGAATACCAAGAAAGTGAAACATACCTAAATGTCTTGCAGCCTGGGAAACTGAGTGACGACATTCGTGATAAGCTGCCATAGGCGTGATGACTTATCACCAATGTCGTCAGCCCTGGGTAGATTTCTAATCCCAGTGATGATATTTTGTGAAAAGCCATCACGCCCGTGATGACTTATCACCAATTTCGTCAACCTTAATCAGAAAATCAAGATTTAACCCTTTTGTGATGACATTTCGTGATGACTTATCACCAGCTTGATGACTTTTAACGAATGTTATCAGCTATTTTTTCCAGCAATTGGGGGGCATTTTTGCAAGGGTATTTTGGTCTTTCCTTCACTTTTCATGACTTATAACCCTCAAGGAGCATATTATCTTTCATTATCTTTAGTTAAACATCTCAAAAAGCTCTCTCATAAACTCTCAACCACAAGATTAGGATTTTTTCTCAAGATCATCTCCTCAAGAACAAGAACATTCTCTCCCAAAAGGGGTTACACCCTAGACAAGAAAAATCAAGAACAAGCCTAAGGATTTCTTCAAGAACCTTCAAGAAACATTAGATATCTTTTAAGATCAAGCTTTAAGGTAGGTGTAGTGTTCATCCATGGGTCCCTTTTCATCCATGGATCTCAAGAATCATGTTTTGAATTATAAATTATGATTTTCTTATTGTGTTATAACTATATTCATGTTGATGATTGTTGTTTGGATTTAAGGTTGTATCTTGATGTGTTTTTCATGATGTATGTGAGTAGGTTAGTTGAAACCCATGAAATTTGGATGGATTAAGATTGTCAAATTTATAAGTACACCTATGCCCAAAGTTGTGAATGTAAGGTATTTGATAAAATGCCAAGAATGATAGAATCCATGTTTTTATGACTTAATAGTGCTTAAATGACAAGCCTGTGTTCTATTCTTTATGATTGCACATGAACTCCACGTTATTATTGTGATATGGAATGAGCATGATATTGAAGCAACACGAGTATATACATGTTGTGCACATCCCCTTCCATGTATAAGATGTTAAGAACCAACTGTAGTATAAAATCCCCTACTTATGATATTGTGAATTGTGGACTCTATTCTTACGATCAAGTCAGTCATGTGTGTCAGTTTCCTTCCATCGAGTCCTGGGGGTACTTGTACCCAAAATAATATAGTTGTGTGCCTAGTTCCATGTTATTACGATACTCTCAGTCAAGCCATGGTCTATAGAATTTAGTTAGTCATGTGACTCAGGAAAACTCAAAAATCTCAACAGTCTCGATAGTTCAGTAACCTCAGTACTCAGTAATCTCAGTGATCTCAGTAACAGCAGTATTCCTAGCGATCTCAGTAATTTTAGTACTCTCATTCAGTCCTCAAAACTCAATACGTTCCTTCAGTCAAGGGAACTCAGTAAACTTAGTTTAGCTCTGCTAAACAATACCACTAGTATTAGTGCAGTTAATCAGTATCATTTTATCTAATCAGTTCAGTTTAGTTATTCAGTTTAGCTCAGTTATCCAGTTCAGTGTCTTTCAGATCAAAGTAGGATTCAGCACTAAGTGAGCATAGGGATGGGGACTCACCCGCTAAAAAGGACGGAGATCCTCAGAAGTAATCCCTAAGTTTCAGAACTACGTAGCCAGCGTAGGTACGAGATGTCACCCATTAAATAGGACTGGCATACTCAGAGGTCACCCGTTAGCACATTTATATGTATAGGACTGATCCCAGTAGTCACCCACTAGATTAGGACTTACTCCACAGCAGTTGTCTTTACTGGTGGTGCAGTACTGACACCCTTCCAGTTAGGGCAGAGATTGGACCCCTATCATCTTAGCATGGGGCATGTCAGTTAGATTAATACATCCCACAGTTTCAGTTATAGATTTAGGACTGTCAGATACAGTCAACTCAGTTCAGTAGTACAGATTCAGTACTGTTAGAGACAGTCAATCCTTATCATTATAAATAGACTTCAAGATCACCTATTAGACAAGACTGATCTCAACTATAGTTAATCAGTATCAAAATCATCAGATTTAAATATCACCCACTAGATAGGACTAATCTCAAATTTAGTTACTTTATATAGAACAAAACTCAGATAGTTCCATTAGAACTCAGACTGTTAAATACAGTTGCTTAGTATCAGTTACATTAGTCTTGTCGATCATCTTAGTTATATCAGGTATGTCAGTTGTCATAGCTTATGTTATCAGTATTCAATTTCAGGACTGTTAGACATAGTCAATCAGACCAGTTCTTTATAATTTAAACTGTCAAAAATAGTCATTCATCTATTTAGTATCTCAATATCAGTAAAGTTATGTCTTCAATATTCAGACTCAGTAGTCAGTATCACCACGACTTCAGTTATAGTTGCTTATGCATGTATATATTCTCATATTCATATTAGTCAGCATTGTTCATATATATAACCCTTTGTATTTAGCCTAACTCACTCATATACTCAGTATATTTAGACGTACTGATGTATTTATGCTATGGTGCTTTCTCATATGTTACACTACAGGTTCAGAGACACGTGTTCCAGATCAGCAGTAGCATCCAGTCGTAGAGTTGCAATGAGTCCTCATCCATTTGAGGATGATATTATTTTGTTTCAGTTTAGTTTTGCTAAATAGAGTTAGTTAGAGACATGTTCCTTCAACTCCTTGCTCAGACAGTATTTAGAGGCTTTCAGATTTAGTTTAGACTTCAGTTGTTTTTGGGTATTTTCCACCCATATGGATATTACGTTTGTCAGATATTCTATTCAGTTGAACCTTATGGTCTATTATTCATGTTTTTCCTCATTATTACATCATATATTATAGTATACAGGTACAGATATCAGTCATGGGTTATCTTGTGGTCCTTCGGGGTCATAAACACCGTGTGGCATTCCGATTTAGAAAATAGGGGTGTTACAAACTTTGTATCATAGCCTAAGGTTCAATAGATTCCTAGGAAGTCTGAAAGTCGCGTCAGTAGAGTCTTGTATATGCGTGTGTTGTGCACCACACTTATGTGCAGGAGGCTATGAGATGTTTTAGGAATAACTTCCCTTTTTTCAATATTCATGTTGTACCAGTGAGCATAATCTTAAGTCACTCTCGGTCTAATCCATTTCTCCCTTTCTTCTACAGAATATGCCTCCTAAAAGAAGAAACGGGAATCAGTCAGCCCCTCATCCCGAAGACCCTTTGGGCGATCATATTTCTCATGTGGAGTTCAGGACTACATTCACCACTTTTGCTCAGTTAGTTACTGCCCAAAATGAACGACTAGATATCATTCCAGCCAATCCAGTGGCCAATTCAGCTATAGCTAAAATTCAAGACTTTATCCAAATGAATCCTCCTTCTTTCATTGGGTCTAAGTCAGATGAGGACCCACAGGAATTCTTAGATCAGATTCATACAGTTACAGATATTATGGGGGTGACTACTGTGGAAAGTGATAAGTTAGTTACATATCAGTTGCAGGATGTGGCTCATACTTGGTACAAATAGTGAAAGTCAGAAAGGTTAGATGATACAGGTTCTATAGAGTGGGAGGAGTTTGCTTTACTTTTCTTGATAGATTTTTTCTGCTAGAGCTTATAGAAGCTAAGGTGCTAGAGTTCATCAACCTCAAGCAGGTCAGTATGATAGTGAAAGAGTATTCTCTTAGGTTTACTCAATTAGCTAGATATGCCCCTCATGTGGTTGCAGACAGTAGAGCTAAGATGAGTAAGTTCATGTCAGGGGTGAATGATAGCGTGGTAAATAAGTGCAGATCTGCCATGTTGAATAGTGATATGACTTTAGCCAGACTTATGACTCATGCTCAGCAGATAGAGGAGCAAAAGATTAGAATAAGGGAGAGATAGAGTAAGAGAGCAAGGATAGGTAGTTTCATCTTTGCTCAGCCTAAGTCACAGGGTGGTAACCATTCTCAGCATAGTCAGAAGTTTTTAGCCCCAGCTCCATCTAAAGCTAGTACACCAGCACCTAAGTCCAAAAATGACCATCATAATAGAGCGCCAGGCTCCGAGGCCCAGGGTAGTGAGAACGGAAGTCTTACTTATCCGCTTTGCGAAGAGTGTGGTAAAAATTACCTAGGTGCATATAGGGCCTATAGTGATGTATGCTTTGGGTGTCGCAAGCCAGGCCACAGGATGAGAGAGTGTAGAGCTCTAGCACAGAGGGGTAAAGAATTGCATCAGCAAGGCACCAAGAGTGGTTAGCGTTAGAATAGACTTTATGCACTCCAGACTTGTCATGATCCAAAAAGTTTCTCTGACCTAGATTTGGGTACGTTGCCAGTCTTTCATGTTCATGGTATGCATTATTAGATCTCTTTCTCTGATTTGGACATATGTTTCAGTATGAGTTAGTTAGTAAAGCTAGCAAGTCAATTTAGCAATCGAGCAGTCAGATTTGTATAGTTTGTTTCCTCATCCTTGCATCTATTCATGCTATCCAAGATCTCAGGGAATGTAACTATTCCAAGTAGAACCTCCTAGTAGTTTCAAGTTTAGTCCAGTTCATGCATCATGCATTAGTCCTAGACTCCCGAGGTTCAGTTATAATCTAGTTCATAGATGCTTTGTGCATCGCCTCAACTTTCTCAATATCTCAGCAATGTCAGTCCAGCATCTTTCAAGGGACATAGTATCCCAAGGGAGGGATACACTATAGCCCCCAAACTTTCATGATTTAAATAGGTTATTTTCTTTGATGAATCTATCTTGGAGAAAGTGTTACTTATGAGTCAATCCTCTAGCTCCAAAAATCAGCATTAAGCCATGTACTCAATGGCTCAGTTTAGTCCACAATACGATACTCTATTCATGTCATGCATTGTAGACTCAGTTCAGTTCATGTATCATATTCCAGACTCAGTTATGTTCTTATGTTTCCGCTCATGCATATTGAGTGATTAATCTCAAACTTATTGATAATTTCAGTTCAAGGTGACAGTCTTCTTTGATCTTACTCATTCCCATGTTCAGATTTTAGTGTATTCAGTTCCATGCTTAGTTTTCAGTTCAAACTTGGTACCTTTTCATTGCATGTTTATCCGCATGTTCCAGAGCCCATTCAGTCATATATTCACGCGTCAAATATGTGTGATCAGTGTATCAGTACTTTCTATCATGCATTCATATATCATGTTAATCGTATAATCATGCATCAGATATGCATGGATTCAGCTCATCAATTAGGAATCAAATATGCATTCTTATTATGAGAAACTCATTTTATCAGAACACTTAGCCGTGCATTCATGAATCAGTTACTCATGTATTAGATATGCATGTTCAGTATGATGTATTCAGCTTATCAGTCAATTCAGTCATGAAACCATGTTTCAGTAGTGTATGTATTGTACATACTTTAGTTGATATTTTCTTCCATCTCAGTCATTCTTATTCGAGGACGAATGTTCCCAAGGGGGAGATATTATAATACCCCAAAAAATCCAAACCAATATTAGCTCCATGTTTCAAGCTCATGCATAGTACATCATGGTTCTTTTATAGTTTTATGAGCAAGTTAGATGTATATTAAGTCTTCAAATAACTCATATCTATCAGAAAAATCAAAACATTCCTTACTGATTGAATTCTTGGAAAGGATATTTCTATAGTCAACTTCGAATGAGGATGTCTCTTGTTATGCTACAAATTTTTGAGCTTATAACCTACTAAAAGATAGATAATCGAATTATATTTCCAACGATACCAATTTCTCCTAAATCCAATAACAGATCAAGGAGTTATGCCCATTTTACTCCAGCATGTCAGGCTAGGAAACTGAGTGACGACATTCGTGATAAGCTTTCACAAGCGTGACGACTTATTACCAGTATCGTCAGCCCTGGGCAAATTTCTAATCCCGGTGATGACATTTTGTAACAAGCTGTCACTCCCATGATGACTTATCACCAATGTCGTCAACCTTAACCAGAAAATTAAGATTTCACTCTTTTGTGACGATATTTCATGACGACTTATCACCAGCTTGACGACTTGTCACAAATATCGTCAGCTATCTTTTTCCAGCAATTGAGGGACGTTTTTTCAAGGGTATTTTGGTCTTTTCCTTCACTTCCCACGACTTATAACCCTCAAGGAGTGTATTATATTTCATTCTCTTTAGTTAAACTTCTCAAAAAGCTCTCTCATACACTCTCAACCATAAGATTAGGGTTTTCTCTCAAGATCATCTCCTCAAGAACAAGAACATTCTCTCCCAAAAGGGGTTAAACCCTAGTCAAGAAAAATCAAGAACAAGCCTAAGGATTTCTTCAAGAACCTTCAAGAAATATTAGATCTCTTTCAAGATCAAGCTTTAAGGTATGCGTAGTGTTCATCCATGGGTCCCTTTTCATCCATAGAGCTCAAGAATCATGTTTTAAATTATAAATTGTGACTTTCTTGTTGTGTTATGACTATATTCATGTTGATGATTGTTGTTTGGATTCAAGGTTGTATCTTGATGTGTTTTTCATGAAGCATGTGAGTAGGTTAGTTGAAACCCATGAATTTTGGATGGATTAAGATTATCAAATGGATAAGTACACCTATGCCCAAAGTTGTGCATATAAGGTGTTTGATAAAATGCCAAGAATGATAGAATCCATGTTTTTATGACTTAATAGTGCTTAAATGACAAGCCTATGTTCTATTCTTTATGATTCCACATGAACTCCACGTTATTGTTGTGTGTTATTATTGTGATATGAAATGAGCATGATATTGAAGCAACGTGAGTATATACATGTTCTGCGCATCCCCTTCCATGTATAAGATGTTGAGAACCAAGTGTAGTATGAAATCCCCTACTTATGATATTGTGAATTGTGGACTCTATGCTTATGATCAAGTCAGTCATGTGTGTCAGTTTCCTTCCATCAAGTTCTGGGGGTACTTGTACCCGAAATAATATAGTTGTATGCCTAGTTCCATGTCATATTATCACTATACTCTCAGTCAAGCCATGGTCTATAGAATTCAGTTAGTCATGTGACTCTGAAAAACTTAGAAATCTCAGCAGTCTCGGTAGTTCAGTAACCTCAGTACTCAGTAATCTCAGTGATCTCAGTAACAGCAGTATTCCTAGCGATCTCAGTACTCTCAGTCAGTGCTCAGAACTCAGTACGTTCCTTCAGTCAAGGGAACTTAGTAAACTTAGTTTAGCTCCGCTAAACAATACCACTAGTATCAGTTCAGTTAATCAGGATCAATTCAGCTAATCAGTTCAATTCAGTTATTTTGTTTAGCTCAGTTATCCAGTTCAGTGTCTTTCATATAGGAGTAGGATTCAGCACCGAGTGAGTCTAGGGATGGGGACTCACCCGCTAGAAAGGACAGAGATTCTTAGAAAAAATCCCTAAGTTTCAGAACTACGTAGCCAGCGTAGGTACGAGATATCACCCGTTAGATAGGAATGTCATACTCAGGGTTCACCCGTTAGAACATTTATATGTATAGAACTGATCCCAAGAGTCACCCGCTAGATTAGGAATGACTCCACAGCAGTTGTCTTTACTGGTGGCGCGGTACTGACACCCTTCCAGTCAGGGCAGAGATTGGACCCCAGTAGCATAGGGCCTGTTGGTTAGATGAATATATCCCACAGTTTTAGTTATAGATTTAGGACTGTCAGATACAGTCAACTCAGTTTAATAGTATAGATTCAGTACTGTTAGAGATAGTCAATCCTTATTATTATAAATAGACTTCAAGATTACCCATTAGACAAGACTGATCTCAACAATAGTTAATCAGTATCAGAATCATCAAATTTAAAGATCACTCGCTAGATAGGACTGATCTCAAATTTAGTTACTCCATATAGAATAAAACTCAGATAGTTCCATCAGAACTCAGACTGTTAAATACAGTTGCTCAGTATCAGTTACATCGATCTTGTTGATCATCACAGTTATATAAGTTATGTCAGTTGTCATAGCTTATGCTATCAGTATTCAGTTTCAGGACTGTTAGACACAGTCAATCAAACCAGTTCTTCATAATTCAAACTGTCAGAAATAGTCATTCATCTATTCAGTATCTCAGTATCAGTAAAGTTATGTCATCAGTATTCAGACTAAGTAGTCAGTATCACCACGAGTTCAGTTATAGTTGCTTATGCATGTATGTATTCGCACGTTCATATTAGTCTGCATTGTTCATGCATATAACCCTTTACATTTAGCCTACGTCACTCGTATACTCAGTACATTCAGACGTAGTGACGTATTTGCACTATGGTGCTTTCTCTTATGTTACACCATAGGTTCAGAGGCACGTGTTCCAAATCAGCAGTAGCATTTCAGTCGCAGAGTTGTAGTGAGTCTTCATCCATTCGAGGATGATATTATTTTATTTCATTTATTATTTAGTTCAGTTTTGCTAGACGGAGTTAGTTGGAGACTTTTTTCTTCAACTCCTTACTCAGACAGTATTTAGAGGTTTTCAGATTTAGTTTAAATTTGATTCAGACTTCTATTGTTTTTGGGTATTTGTCACCCATATGGATATCATGTTTGTCAGATATTTTATTCATTTTAATCTTATGGCCTAATGTTCATGTTTTTTTTTCATTATTACGTTATATATTGCAGTGTACAGGTACAAATATCAGTCATGGGTTAGCCTGTGGTCCTTCGGGGTCATAAGCACCGTGTAGCATTCTAGTTCAAAAAATTGAGGTGATACAGAAGGTGAGTTTTACAACAAAGTATAGCTATTTCTAAAAGATTCCCTTATTTAATTGCTTTAAAAAAATTGAGGAGAACTTTGGCCCTTTATTTTTCATTTTTTAGGGGGATTGGGGTTTTGGACATAAATGGTGTGTGTGGCGGCTGCATTTTAATATCCTTAACCAAATAGTACTAAGTAATATATTATGATGTGTATATTTTGGTTTTTTTGTAACAAATGCTACTAGTACAATGAATCTATTAAATATAATGAAGAAAATTATATATTGAAAATAACAATAATAATAAATATATAATTTATTTTAAGTTAATGGAGAACGATAATTATTTACATGAAATAAATATTATTCTAAAATATATTATTCTTTTTCAATTTATTTTACTATGATATTGTTAGTTTTGTTATCTACTCTTCTATTTTAATAAATGTTTAACTTTATAGTGTGTAGTTAAATATATGATTATTTTAAATTATAACTTTTTTTAGTTTAAATTAAAATACGAAAAATTATATGATTTCAAAATATTTTTTTCTACCTTTGAATTAGGAGTAAGGTATGTGTATACTCTACTCTTCTCAAACTTCACTTTATGACTACATTGGGTACGTTGTTATTGTTGTTTTATATGAATTAAAATGATTTATATGAATTAAAATTTCAAATTTAAAATAAAAAAATTTTAAATAAAATAAAATTGTCGATATCAAAAAATATATCTACTACATTTGTATAGCAAAAGGGAGAAGCAAAAAAAAATATTTGTAATGACGAATGCCAATTTTCATAATATTCAAGTCAAAAAAATATTTTTAGGATGAAAACTTCAAAAAGAATATGTCAATTTAATTTCTTTTTACGGTAACAACGTGAACTAAAAGTCATAGTAAAGTATTCTATTATGGCGGAATCAATATTTCAATTTAAATTTAAACAAGAATATGAATTTTGAATTACTATTTTTTAGTTTGAATTGAAAATATAAAATTATATGATTTTTCAAAATGAGTAGTATGAATTAAAATGCATGTTTAAAAGAGAAAAAACAAAAA
Organism: Capsicum annuum; assembly: GCF_002878395.1. Classification (NCBI taxonomy): domain Eukaryota; kingdom Viridiplantae; phylum Streptophyta; class Magnoliopsida; order Solanales; family Solanaceae; genus Capsicum; species Capsicum annuum. The sequence continues at coordinate 29,195 of NW_025893638.1, read as the reverse complement.
TAAATAAAAATTATTAATATTGAAAAATATATCTAATCTATATATAATAGGGGAAGAAAAATAATATTGTGATGGCAAGTGTCATCATCAAAAAATTCAAGTTGAAAAATCATTTTACGATAGATTTTAAAAAAATATCAATTCAATTTATTTTTACATCAATTAATGTGAATTTAAATTCAAATTAAAGTGTCTCACTATATGAAACTGTGCTTCCGCAACATTCAAATTATCTCAATAGAGATATGAATTTCGAAATGTAGCTTTTTGGCTTGAATTCAAAATACAAAAATTATATGAATTGAATGGATTGAAAAGTTATGTTTAGAATATAATATTCAATACTAAAATAAAATTTTCAATATGAGAAAATTTAAGAAAAAAACTAAAATATAATAATCCCTTATTTGTTGGTGTGTATATTAATTATATTGACTAAAAAATTGACTAATCTGTTTGTATTTTCGACTAGATCATATTGCATATTTTATCAAATATGACATGATTTAGCAAAAACTAAAATAACAAATAAAAAACTCATTTATATACTATGTATGATAAAATTACAGATAGAAAGAAGGGAAGATAACTAATGTAAAGATATTATAACGTGAATTAATTTTCTAAAAAATAAAACAAAGTAAATAGTATAAATTTAATATATTTAGAAGAGCCTCATAACATTTACAATTATTATGGCTCCTTAGTAATGTTGTGCATCGCGTGAATTCAAATTTACAAATATGTAATATATTTGTAATTATTGAAGTTTTTATCAATACTTTTTTAAAAGATCAATTCTTACATATAAAAAAAAAATATGCACTTATTTAAAAATAATAAAGTATCAAGTATGCATAACTTTCTTTACAACTTTTAAAAAAAGTTGGATTGTACTTTTTTTAAGAAAAATTACAACTAACATTCATAAATAATATGTTGCAATTAGATAAAATATTAACTTGATATGTTTACGAATTTATTGAAGTTTGAGGTTATAAATAGGTATATTATCCTTTTTTATATTTTAATTTTATTATTTGAAATTTAATTGATTCTTGAATATATATATATATATATATATATATATTAAAATATATAGTAAAATATTTTAAAATTAAACATAAGATAATATAAAATTGAACCAAGTTGAATGATTAATTTCTCTAAATATACTAAATTTTTATAAGCACTGTCTCAATACATCTTGTGCAAATCAAACAGTAACTTTGAAAATATCTAATCGAAATAAAGTTTAAATAATACATATTACAATTTTCTAAAATCAGGTCTGATCAATTAATTGAAACAAAAATAATGAAATAAATTATATTTAAGACTTACATGCTGTAAAATTGAATCAAATTGAATGATTAATACCTTAAATCACATTAGAGTGATAAACATATTATTTTGGTGACCAAGTTGAGTCAAGTAATAATTTTGGAAGTACTTGATCACGATTAAACTTTAGAAAGACTTGGTGAAATTACATTTAAGTTCAACATAATTAGTTAATCAAAATTAATTAGAAGTCCCTATTTATTGAAATTTTATTTAAAATTCACGAGTAAGCCTGTAATATTGAATCAAATCGAATGATTAACAACTCCAATTTACACTAAATTAATATTACTATAACAAATTGTTGCTCATGGTAAAACTTAATTACTAGCTACAAAATTTTATAATAATATTATAATCAAGAAGACATTAATAATGTTCTTCCAATTTTTTTAATTGAAAAAAAATTTACATAATTAAAAAATTATTAAAGAGTTATATTCCCATCAAAGTACTTATCAAGAATAAGTTCTTCCAATTGTTTAGGAACAATTGATCCTAGGAGTCGCACCAAAACTAAAAACACCATTATTTAAGAATAGAGGAAATATAACAATTATTAAGCCAACTATTGCCAGGGTATTTTGGCACATAAAGCCAAAATATTTATTAGCTATAATATTTTTTTAGATAAAAAAAATTACAGCTAAATGGTCACTACTGCTACGATAGGTTTTAACACAATGCAATAATTAATAGTTAGCTACGTAATTTTACTGTGCAAAAACTTTATGGCTATATCATTAACTATTGAACTAATTTTTTATAACTTGAAGCAAAAATATATATTTAGCAAAAATATTTTATTCTAAATAACTTATTATGGCTAAAAGGTTTCAATTACTACAATAAGTTCCAACTTGTAACAAAAATTAACAATTAGTTACGAAATTATACTATAGCAAAAAATATGGCTAAATCATTTAGCTATTGCTATAATATTTTATAACTTGAAGTAAAAAATTTATTTAGCTATAATATCTTATTTTAAATATTTTACTGTGGCTAAAAGCTCACTATTGCTACAATAACTTATATCGCGTGGCAAAAACTTATTATTAACTACAAATTTTTAGTTTAGTAATAAAGTTGTAGCTATTTAGGTAACTATGGTTACGATTGCAAGTAACTGTAGCAACAATGAGGAATTAGCTTTGTTCGTTTAATTTTTGTGGCTAAAATTTTTTAAGAAATTGTAAATAGCTATGGAGTTTAAAATTTTATAGCTATTACTAGTTAATAGCTTTTCAAAATTCATAGCTTAGATTTTGTAGCTATAGATGCATATTGTTGTAGTGAGAGATATTTTTTTGATAATTATTCTCTTATGATTAGAATACAAGTTTTACTGAATTCATAAATTGTGCATATACTTTGGTTTAAAAAATTTAAGTAAGTCATGCATATACTGTTCACAAGTTCTGATGGATGCTTAACTTTGAAAGTTCTAACAATTCCATATAATGATATTAGTTTTGATGGATGCTTAACTTTGAAAACTCTAACAATTTCATATGATGATATTGGACTTGTTCACAAATTTTGATTTAAATTCAACGAGTTCCAAATGAGCTTGTAACTTGTTTAATGTTTTTCTAAGCAAATGTGATCAGAATTAAGTTTTGACTACACAAATAGGTCTTTATTATGATTTTGGAACTATGTCAATAAGAATAGTCGAATCCAAGGTCTTACGAGGGAGTTAAGAACAAGAAATTACATGGAATGACCCCCATAGCGGGTGATTTTGATTTTAAAGTTTTTAAAGATTAGTCTTCTTTCCTTTTTATTTATAGTACAAGTACATTTTTGCCCCTCTACACCTCAAATATTTTTAAACTTCCCATACTCATTTGTCTCTCAACATCTTTTTATTTTTTTTTTCTTTTAATTTTTTATTTTTTCTTGATTTTTATTTTTTATTGTTTAATTCATTTGTAAACCTTTATTTTTCTTTTTTCTCTCTTTTTTCTTTTGTTTTTCTCAGAAACTATCTATTTCTTCATTTTTTTTAAATTTATTTGTCTCAACCTTTATTTTTCTTTTGTTTTTAATTTTTTATCATTTATCTTTTTTTTCTTTTTCTCAAACTTTTTTTTTATTTTTTCTTCTCTTTTTTGTTTTTTTTATTTTTTTTCTCTTTTATTTTTCTTTTTTTTTTCTATTTTTTTCTGTTTTTTTTTCTCAACTTTTACTATATTTTGCTAATAGATAGAAAATTAGATATTCCGCAAAAAGGATCTTTTTTTTTCTGACACAAAGTAAAGTTTAAGGGTATAATTTATTGTTTGGAAGTCCTTTGGGATAAGTCTCGCCTTTAAGGCAAAAGTTATAGAACACATCATAAATCAAGACCACAATGTGTTAGTATCAACACTTACCCATTAGGCGTAACTTATTTTTTTGGGAGGTTCTTGGGCTAAGTCTTGTCTTAGGAGCAAGACTAATAGAGCATCCCATATATCAAGACACAATGTGATAATGTCAACTCTTGCCTATGGAGTGTAACTTGTGGGTTAAGTTTTGCCTCTAAGATAAGAATTATAAAACATCTCATACGATATGATAGTGTCAACACTTGCTTAGGGGGTGTAACTTATTATTTGAAAGTCCTTGGACTAAGTCGTGCCTCTAAGACAAGAGTTATATAACATCTCATAAATCAAGACGTAATGTGGTAATATAAATTTTTACCCATGGAGCATGGTTTATTATGTGAAAGTCCTTGATTTATAAAACATCTCATAAATCAAAATACAATGTGGTAGTGTTAACTATTGTCCATAGGGCGTAACTTGTTGTTTAAAAGTCCTAGGGCTAAGTCTTGACTCTAACACAAGAGTCATAAAGCATCTCATGAATCAAAATATAAGGTGGTAGTGTCAACTCTTACCTATGGGGCATACCTTGTTATTTGAAAGTTCTTGGGTTAAGTTTTGCCTATAAGGCAAGATTTATAAAATGTCTCATAAATCAAAACATAATGTGGTAGTGTCAGCACTTTCCCATGAGGCGTAACTTGTTGCTTGAAAGCCCTTGGTCTAAGTCTTGCCTTTAAGGAAAGAGTTTAAGCATCTCATAAATCAATACACGATATGGTAATGTCAACTCTTGCCCATGGGGCATAACTTGTTGTTTGATGGTCCTTGGGCTAAGTCTTGTCTATAAGCCAAGAGTTATAGATCATTTCATAAGTGCAAACACAATGTGGTAGTGTTGACACTTATTCAATGTACATATTTTATTGTTTGAAAATCTTTGGGATAAGATGTGCCTATAAGGCTAGAGCTATAGAATATCTCATAAATCAATACATAATATGGTAGTGTCAACTCTTGCCCGCAGGGCATAACTCGTTGTTTGAAAGTCCTTGGACTAAGTTGTCTGACTTTTAAGGTAAGAATTATAAAAAATCGCATAATCAAAACACAATGTGATATTGTCAACCCTTGCCCATGAAACGTAACTTGTTGTTTGAAAGTCTTAAGTCTTGCTCTAAGCAAAAATTTATAGAACATATCATAATGTCAACTTTTGCCTATGAGACGTAACTTATTGTTTGGAAGGAATCGAATAAAAGAAAAAAAATAATAAAAGTTGTGGAAAAATAAAAAAATAAAGAAAATATTCGTTAGAAAAAGAATAAAAATCAAAGGAAAAAAAGAGAAAGAAAAAAATATAGAAGTTGAGGAGAAAAGGAAACAAAATAAATGTTGAGAAAAATGAAAAAAAAAAATTAAGGATGAGAAACTTTTAAAAAGAAAAAAATAATCAAAGAAAAATGAAAAAGAGAATTAAAAAAAAAAGTTGAGAGGAGAAAAGAAAAAAAGTAAGGATTGAGAAAAAAATCAAAGTAAAAAAGAAAAAATATATAAAAAATAGAAATTGAGAGGAGAAAAGAAAAAAAAAAAGTGTTAAAAAAAAATAAAAAAAAAGGAAGAAGAAGACAACAAGAAAAAAAAAAATTAAAGTTGAAAAATAAATAAGTATGAATTTATTTAGAAAAAATTAAAAGAGGCAAATAGATAAAAATCCTATACATAAAAAAGGAGGACTAATTTTGTAGGACTTTTCTTATGAGGAACAAAAAGTCAAGTCACCCATTATGAGGGTCATTTATGTAGTTTACCCAGTGAAGAATAGTTTGTTGAAAAAAAGACTGTTTGTGCAATTTTAAAAAGTCAAATTACATGTCCAAACAAAATTTCAAATCAACCTAATTTCAAACCATGTCAAACCGACCCAAAGTTTGCTCTGTTGTGCAATATTTCCAAAAAAAATCATGTCAAGGTTTGTCTGGTACTGAACAAAATTTGACAAATAAATACAAAGTAAAAGGCTTTATTATTGAAAAAGTAAAAAAAAAAAAAAAAGGCAATATCTGTATCTATAATCTATATCTATAGTTTGTAATATATTAAAAGCGGGACGACCATTAGAAAAGTGATTTGAACATTTTAGTCTCGAGCCGGGGGTCTATCGGAAACAGCCTTTCTACTTCTTTAGAGGTAGAGGTATGGACTGCGTATATCTTACCCTCTCCAGACCTCACTATGTGGGAATACACTGGGTTTGTTGTTGTTGTACCCTCATTAAGAGACTCTACAATAGATAAAATTGTCTTTTTACTTTTTTCTCCTTCTATTATTATTTTATTAAATTAAAGATTAAAGTCTCCTAAAATATATGGAAATTTGATAATAAAATAAATATATGGAAAGAAATTAAGAGTCCTAAAATACGCGAAATATGAATCCAAAAATATTGAAGGAGTATTAAGAGTCTTAAAATTAGAAAATATATTTCTTGAAAAAAAAACTACTATAAAAATCTACCGTAAATTCCCTTATAACTTGGTAAGCTAGTACTAAGTTTTTTTCTTATTGGAAAACTACGGTTATTTTTGAAAAAAAAAAAAAGTTGCCTACTACTATATTTTAAAAACTTCCAGACAATTGTAGGCATAGTAGTATATATAAAGACTAATACAAATTATACAGGAGTTGAATGTCAAATTTTTTATTTATGAATTCTTTTTGTTTTTGTGTTCAATCTCCAGTTTGAATTTATACTTTATAGGATTACACTTTCTTTTTACTTAAATGAAGTTTGTTTGATGTGTGTGTGTATATATATACTAGTTTCACGAGGCTCGTGCTAAGCCCGGGCCCAAACTTAAGATATAAAATAACTAATTTTATTTTAAAATATAATTTGTTATATATTTTCTTACTTTATAAATAATATAATCTAATGATATGTCAAACATGTCTTGTTAATAAGTTTTTCTAATTATTAAAGTTTTTAAATACATAAGTAGATAATTTTTAAGGAAAAAATATTTGTGAGTGAGAAAGTATTACCAGAGAATTAAAATATATCAAAGGGTCGCAAGCAATTAAATATTTTGCAAATAACATGATTTAAAATAATTAAATAATTATAATTTGATGATTAAATAAAAAATATTAATATTTTATGATTTTGTGAGTATCTAATTGTTTACTTACATACAAAAATAATTTCTTTTGATATTTATTGAGTTTTATTTTGTTCTTTATTTCATGTAGTAAGTGTTTTTGCATAATTCATTTTTTTCATCTTATAAGATCATCTAATACAACAAAATATTTCAATGAACTTAAGTATATATTATATATTATAACCTTAATTTAGAACTTTTACACAAATTAACTTCATTATAATCTATAAGGATACTGAATAATAATTAAATTGCATTAATAGATTATTTCATTCAGTTCATTTACTTGTTGTGTTTATGTTTTACACATCCACTAAAAGAATATTTTATCCATCTCATTTTAATTACTGTTGTATTTTTTTCACGCTTGCTAAGAAAAATAATATGTACAAGGTATTATTGATTAAGTTATCCTATTTATTATATGTTTATTGAGAATTGTACGATATTAATAAGAATTGTAAGATTGTAGTTGAAAATCAATGTAAACTTTAATTTTGTATTAAAAATTCTTTGAATTGATTTTTTTGAGCTAAAGTGATTGTTAATTAAAAATAAATGGAATTTTAACTAAAAAGTAATTTAATAAGTGACAAGAAGAGATCAATAATAAAAGTCCAAGTGGGAATGGTCTTAACAAAAATAATAAGGGTATAAATAAAAATATATTAGAAAAAGCCACCACTAATTGTCATGTGTCATAATCTTACTTAACAAAAAAAAGTGAAATACCTAAAATAACACTGTGAGGACTATCAAAAGTTGTTACTCCCCATCCAGTTTAAGTGTCTTATTTATTTGTTAGGCTATCCCAAAAAAGAAAGTCTTTGCCTATATTTAGCAAATTTTTTCATTTCAACATTTGACTATTAATACTTTATGTAGTTACTTAATAATAAGAATGATATAAAAAAAAATTATAAATCTTTTATAATTTGCTAAAGTAAATAAGTAAAAAGTACTTAATTTCAATATAAGAAATAAGTAAAAAAGGAATAAGTACAGGTTTTTTAAAATATTACTACTATGTATTATTTAATTACAAGGATTCAAATAACAACAACAACAATAAACTCAGAGTATTCTCACACAGTGGGGTCTGGGAAGGATAAAATGTACGCAGTCCATACCACTTCCTCCGGAGAAGTAGAAAAGCTGTTTCCGATTAATCCCCGGCTCAAGACAAAGAATAATAAATAAATTCATAATAAAGCATGAAACAAGATGGAATAACAGAAATAAGACACTCACAAAGTAATAGCCTACACTAACGATCAAAGAAACCCCCACCCTCATACCCTCCACCCCAAAGCTCTCCTAACTACTAACTAACTACGACCCACCCACATGCACTAGCCTTCGAAAAAAATATCATAAATTAATAAATGAGGATAAATGTAAAAATATATATATGAAAAAAGTAATAGACATGTGTGGCAATCTAATTACACCAAAAATTTTTTAGATATAATAAATTTAATATTTTAAAAAATGCATTGAGTAATGAGTAATATTTAATAACAAGAATAAAATGAATCAAAATAATAAACTATTCATTAATTTTTAAAATGAAATAAATATTACGAGGCATTTATTTTTAATATAATGATACTACTATTATTACGATGCCAAATACAATAATTATAGATGTCCACTTTGAATGAATTTAATGAAAGGCATGAGTGTAAAAGTGAAAGATAACAAAAGCCAATGAGTAGCCACATGAAGCAATATGATTCGTTAAAGGAACAAAGATCTTGGTTGTGAGGACTACCAAAAAATTAATCCTCACTTATATATAGTACTAGTTGTGTAAGACTCGTGCTAAGCCCAGACCCAACTTCATGATATAAGAATTAAAATTTAATTTTACAAAAAATATAAATTAAGTCACATCTTTTCTATTACATAATTAATTTAATTTATTGATACATTGATTATGTCTTGTTTGGTAAGTCATATGGTTCTTAATATGTTTTTATTATATAATTGAATAACTTTTAAGTGACTTCATTTATGAGGAAGGAAGTATGAAGGAGAATTAACAAATATGAATCAACGTAGAATCCAATTTAAAACAAACAAATGGTGTGTTCAACAGGTTTTAATTTTTTTTCATATTTAACTGGTTAAATTTTTGTAAGAAAAAAAAATTCTCTAGAGAAATAAATCTTTTTATACTTATGAAAATGACTTCCTGAAAATAGAAAAATTATATTCCGCATATTACATTTATTGATTCCTTCGTTCTTCAATACACATTCTCTTCACTTCCAACAGTAGCTTCCATCTTCATCACCCCTTATCCCACCTCTCATAGTACTTATCTAAATTGCATATAAATAATTTTTAAATAATACTTTAATACTGAATATAAATCTCTCTTGATTTGTTAAAATAATAAGTAAAAAGAAGTCAAGTAAAATGAAAAAGAGCGCTAAAAGGATATTCTCTCAATTCCTTTTTACTCATTTCTTTGACTTGACAAATAACTTAAGAATCAAATATATTGAGAGTAAAACATACGAAATTAACTTTATTATTTATGTTTTTAAAATTAAATTTGGATTTTAATACTTTTTGTAATTACTTAATAAAATAATAATAATAATATAGAAAAAAGTTATAAATCTTTTGTGGTTTACTAAAATAAATAATTAATAAAAATATAAGAAGCAAGGAAAAAAGAACAAGTAATTCATAAGGAACAAGAAGAGATTTATTAAAAATTACTACTATGTATAGGTCAATTGTAAATATATAAATAAAAATATCATGAAATGATAAATGAGGACAAATGGAACAATATGTATGGAAAAAATTAATAAACATGTGTTACTATCTAATTTTACTAAAAACTTTGTGAGGACTACCAAAATATGTTATTCTCCCTTATATATATACTAGTTACACGTGGCCCGTGCTAAGTCCGGGCACAAACTCTAAATATAAAAATAATAATAATTTAATTAAAAAAATTTATTTGTATTATACTTTTTATACATAGTTAATAAAATCTAATGACACGTTAAATATTCATTATTACTAAATTTTGTCAAAAATTTATTATGATAAAAAATATAAAGAGTAATTTAATTAACTTTCTGGCCGTAGTTACCACATTTTTAGTTTTGACACACAATTTAAGAAATCACTTTTCTCTATAAAATTAAAAAAAAAAAAAAACGATCTTCACTACATTGTCTTTATTAAATGGTACCAATTTAATATGATTTTATAAAAAATGATCTTCACTACATTGTCTTTATTAAATGGTCACTACAAAAAAAAACAACATTTAGCGACACGACATATTCGTCGCTATCATATACAATTCTGTTGCTAAATAGAAATAGCGACGGAATAGCAACGAAAAATGTTTTGTCGCTATATTACTTGTTGCTAACCTCATAGCAATAAAAATTTGAATTCTGTGCAAAATTTGTGACCAATTAGCGATGAAATAGTTTGGTTGTTGATATTACTGACGTACATTTCTATTGCTATAGCGTTGCTATTCCCAAAATTCATTTTGGTCGTGACTTAATTTACGACAGAATATTTTATCGTTGATTCGTTGCAACATAATTTGGTCAACTAAGTATCCGTATTTAGCAACCAAATTTATCCATCTCTAAAGTTTTTCAGTAGCTACGACTGATGTTAGTCACTAATTTTTTATCGCTAATTGCAGCCGTCTTTAGCAACTAAATTAATCCGTCCCTAAAGTTTTTCAGTAGCAACAAGAAAAGTTAGTCAGTAATTTTTTGTCGCTAATAATTTTATAAGAAAATAGTTGAAACACATAAATTATAAAACGATTAACTATCCAACATTCAAATAGATAGCAAAATTCACAACAATTGTGTCCAACACCCACAATTTCAAGATTTTGTCAGACATAAACTAATGTCAAAATAGTCTATCAAAAATTAGTGCAACGATCATGGACTACGAATAATATGAAGCTACGAATCAACGTCGTCATCATTATCATTAGTAGGAGGAGGATCAAGCATGGCCCCTTCTTGTACCCTAATACCACCAACACGCTCAATAACTATTGGAAGAAAATGAGTAATAAGGGCCGGAATCAATTGTTTCACAAATTCCTCCATATTTGTTGTCGGTATAGAAATCGAAGGTGGTACTGATGATGTGGAAGCATTGCAAGTACAAAGTTTTTTCCCAAAGTAACTGGCAGCTTCAAATCCAATACCAAATAGTCTTTTCTTCTTTGCTCCTCCCGCAGCTTCATAATATGTCTCCAATTGGTCAATTTCAGATTCACATTGTACTTTTTCCCGTACAGTTTCTTCATACCTTTCCGGTAACAAGTGAAGTTATTAAAATAGACTCAAGTTCATGTCAACACACAAAAAAAATAAGAGATGAGTATCATATAGTTAGATGTAAGTTATGGACTTACATGTAGAAGTCAGAAATGCTCACCAACAAAAGATTTTCCATCATGATTATGTGTATGGACGTGCAAATGTAACTCACTTGGAGTTGGATCTCGACCTATTTTAAGAGCCTCTACAGATTTTTCAGGTATTTAGAATGAGACCAACGTACATTAGCAGTAAACCAAAAAAGAATCATGACACACCACCAAGTTTCTTTGCCCTATTCTAAGCAAAAAAAATCACCAAACATTTTGGCATAGCAGCAAAACAAAGAGAAAAACAAGAGAAACTAGCAGGAAATATAGCTGCAAAACAAAGTGGCATAGCAGCAGCAGCTTACAGGAAAAATAGCAGCAGCTGCTTGCTGAAAAAATAGCATAAAACTAGCAGCAGCTGCACTAACAGAAAACATTCAGCAGCAGCAACAATTTCTAGCAACAATTATAGTAACAAACAAGATATGCACTACAACAATGTCTTAATAATAGGTTAACACCTCTGATGATTGAGACAAATTCCCTCACTGTCAGCAAAATTATTCATGGCGTTTGGGAGGTGACATGGACCATTGCGATGGAGATAAAGAAAATAAAGATGTTAATGGCTCATAACTTGGTCGAAATGGCTCATACATATAGAGAAGGAAACTTGCTGGCAGATTTTTTAGCTAACCATATTCATTGTTTTGTAGGTACACAACTACTAACTTTCCATTCCTTTCAGGCACTACCAAAGGCAGGCAAGGACATTTCTCATAATGGATAAAAATAAATTCCAAACATCACAGTAAAGAAATTACAGAATCAAAATTTCAACTTCAGACATACAAATAATACAACACCTTTCAATAAAGATGAGAAGAGGGATATTGCAATAAGGAATAATAGAGTCTCAACTATATTATTCCTTCTTTGGAGTTTTTGTATGACAAGGAAAAGGAAGAAAGAAATAGGAACATCAAACTTGGAATCTGAATAACACAAGTAAAGATTCAATTTCTTGTATGCTTGACGCTGAAATACTCACAGTTCTCGTTTGAGAATGTATATGGATTGGTTATTTTCTATAATTAATCTATGTGTGGCTCTTTTAGTCCCCAAAAAGAAAAACTAACATAGCTGTCATTGTAGCTGCTTGCTGGAAACATAGCAGAAAATTAGCAGCAGCTCCAATAACAGAAAATATTTAGCAGCAAACCATCTGTACAAAATCCCAACCTGACATTTCTTGGTTCAGTGGCAAAAAAGGGATGAGTTTTATTGAAGTGCTTCCAAGCCTCAGAATCTGATGAATGGCGCATCACACCATCCTATTTTTTATTCTCATGATGTCATCTCATGTCAGCAGCTGTAGCATGGGATGCATATAATCTTTGTAATCTCGGAATCAAAGGAAAATAATACATTCTCTTGTAAGAAATCAATTTCCTCTTATGAGAGCTAACACAGTGCTTATACCTTGGCTTGCTATAAAATTTACAAGATGTAAGGTGTTCATCATCATCACCCCAATACAACATACATCCTGATTCACAACAATCATTCTTTTCAACTGGCAAACCCAAGCTACGCACTAACTTCTTCATCTGATAATAGCTGAGCATGATGTTATCTTCAGGTAAAGACTCTTTAAGCAATTGCATCATTTAGTTATAGCCTCTCTGCGAAATATTGTTCTCCATTTTAATATTCAACATTTGAGAGACAACTGCAAGTTGAGAGAGGGATGAACCGGGATATAATTCTGCATCAGCAGCATCTAGCAAATCATAAAATTTTTTGGACACGGAATTAGGATTTTCCTCCATTGAATGTTGAAAAGGATGAGATGACCCGAGTTCACTATTGCTATAAGATTGCCAACTTGAACCCTGAGAAAAGTTGGGACCAGCTGCATCCAAATCATTTGTCGGTATGGATTCTCTCCGAATGCAGGTTGACCACCATCATGCAATGCATTACCATAAGAAGTCCCACTTATATCATCTCTTTCCTCTTGATGCTTCTAAATAAAATAGTTCTCAATAAATTCAGATTGATAAATGTGACATTTAACTGTTTCAACATCCATGAATTTATAGTTCTGATATTTTGCACATGGACATCTAACTTTGTCAACACTCATATGATTTGGTTGAGAACATGCAAATTGAATAAATTTATCCACCCCGATTACAAATCTAGAGTATAAACCCCCTCGGCCATCTAACCTCTCATACATCCAACTACGCTCTAGATTATTCATCTTCCATTAAGGTTGAAATAAAAAAAAAAATCAGTGCTAATTAACCATCTTAATAAGAAACATGACAATTAGTCTTAATTAATAATTAACCTTGTTGGAAATCTTAATTAGTGATAATTTATGATCAGACTCTATATAAAGAACTAGTTAGCAAAGAAAGCATAATTAAGTTGATCAATTGACACTTAAATAGTTTCACTAAATTATTCAAACTTATGCTCTTAAAGTAGAAAACAAAACTAGTTTACCTTAAAAATAAGATAAAAGTGATACATACTTCTATTTTAACAACAAATTTATTGCTACATACTTAATATCAAAAATAAGTTACAAACATAATCGAAAGCCAATAAGCTTAGCAAGAAAAATGAAAAAGTTGAAACAAAGTTTAAAAACACACCCGATTGAATATAATACTCCACTTATTTTACCACCAATCTATAACTTCACTGCACCAATTCCAGTAAAAAGACACCTGAAAGATAAGTGACTCAAATAAGTATTTCAACTTGAACATTAAAGTTCTTAGGCATAAGGTCTTTCTTAGATTTGTTTCATTCTCCAAATTTTCTATTGATCAAGACCCCTTGAGTTTTGAAGGTACATTTTCTCAAAGTGTAGGAGCAACATTAATTTCAAATTAAAACAACAGTACTGTTGTCTTTCTTTACGTGTGTAGATGCTTAATTTTTCTTGTTTATAGTATGTGGATTGCTCCTTATTAATAAGTGGTACTAGTTTCATAAACTCAATTATTTTCACTCAAGAAGATAAAGAATTGAAAAGGAAACTGTTAACAGTATAGTATAAACAATGCAATCGATGTAGACGCTCAAATACATTTATCTTTAGTCTGGATAAATGATCAACAAAAAGAATGATAGCATTACATGAGTATATGATGCATCAGTGTAAAGTCATTTAATTTATGTGATACATTCAGATATACCGTGGGACCATAGATCGTTGACCATAATTTCTTTATTTCGTTACTACTATTTACTGAAATTTAAAACTATTTCTCTCATATATTTTAGAGCTTCCATGAGATATAGAAGTATTATGGAATACTAAATTTAAGCAACCCTCTAGGGCTGCATATGGGGTAGTTCGGTTCGGTTTTGAAGTTTATCGGTTTGACATATTTATTATCAATTTGTAATAAAGCTAAACTATTAAGAACCATTAAGATATTGGCTTATCGGTTATCGATTTATTGGTTATTGATTGTTATCGGTTCGGTTATTGAGTTAAATCGTTAACATTTAAATATTTTACAAATATAAGCAAATCATAACGAAGC